>NC_137014.1:38273410-38373410 GCF_032717465.1 Coenobita brevimanus
GTGGACACAATACAAGGGTCTGTTTATGGGTAATACTGAAGGTGGGTTAGAGTTTATCATATGGTAAGTGGAGCAAGCTACTGAAAAATAAGAAGTATATTGCAATAACGGATGGGAATGCTTGGTTGTAACCCATTCAGCCCAAGGAAAACACATTTGTTTTGCTCTTGCTGTCTCTTGAATATTTTATTCAGATTAAGATAAACTTTTTTTAACCTATCAGGTTTGATGCAGTGTTACTCTTTCAGTATGAAAGTCCCTTCATAATATGAAGAATCATCTAGTAACAGCAGAAATAAATAAAACAGGATATGACCCAGACTGAAGAGGTTAATAATAAGACACACATTACTGTACTATAAGGTGTTTCATACTGTACAACTGAATCTTAACACTACTTTACCAACTTCACTCCAATGCTGTACTTTATATTTTATTACTGCTACTTTCAGAGACTCTTATTCAGCTTGGGAGAGACTTTTCACACTAGTTGGAAGAGATGTTGCACTAATTACAGTATATATATCACTATAAGGGGGCTCCCCTGAACTGAATAAAATTATCAGTTAGTTTAAGAATACACTTAAAAAAGACATCACTGCAGTGATGTACAAGTGCCCAAAATTACTCTTATAATTTACTAAACTTGACTAACAACACACTGTCACCCTACCCCAGCTTCACATGATGGAAGAGGTGAGGGGATGCAGCTAGCTAGAGCACAGCTTTTGTTCTCTTTTGGAATGTGGATTATAAGAGAAAGCAAAATCATAATTGCAGTACCCCCCACCTACCTGGGCTGAGCATGATCTACTACAAAGGGAACAATTGCTTGATGATCATACAGTGCACGATCATTTCTGCATTATTAACTGACCCTAATTCCTCTGTCTTTTGCTGATATTAATGTGTCACTGTTTTCTCATAGTTCACTTTTACTCTTTGACTCTTATTGCCTATCTCACCATTTCTCTCCTCTTCTCTGAATTTCACCATGCAGCATGTTCTCTTTCACCTCCCTTGTCATCTTGTCACTAACACACCCCAACAGCCTCTTCTCCACAAGCATAAAATATGGCTTGCTTCAAGACTCTCACTGTCTCTCAACATCATGTAGACTTACCTATTTCTTCAATTACGACTATTCCCAGTCTAAATTTCATACAAATCACATAGTGATTTATACTGTACACAAAATTTTACTTGATCTCCTGTACAGTACAGTACTAAACTACGGTAAGCTAACAATAAGCTAACAGTGCATTAACACAATTATATGTACACTTTCAATCCAGCTTACTTTAAACATAAATTTATTTAAATTAGTGTGGTCCATTTTTTATCTCCCCTCTCAAAATCTAACAAAGCTCAGCAAGGCAATATGAGACATATTTGAAGCACAATGCAGGCAAATGCAAAATGTTGACAACTGGAGTAGTAAGTTTAGTATCCATATCACAGAACAGTAACAATATTCTCACAACAATAAAACCTGCCATGCTATCAATCCTGTACATATGAACTACAAACAGAACACAGGCTAATGAGTCAGAAGCTTACAAATGATGTAATTCACATGATATTGTAGCAGTGCCAAGGCTAAATCACAGGTACTTGTAGAATTAACCTCTTCATTTTGATAATGAACTTTATTATATTCTTGCTACCACCAGGTTACTTCATTCAGCTTGGAAACTTTTCAACTGAAGGGGTTAGATACAAGCATCATTAACCCCTTCAACATAAAAATCTTTCCTAAGTTGAATGAAACTGTCCAGAAGTAGCAAGAATTAACTAAACTAACATATAACAACAGCAATGGGGTGAAAATACAGTACTGTATCACACTGGTGCTTTGTTATCCAATAGCTTTATAGCTACATCAAAAGACAACACCCACACATTAAGAGATGTAAGAGAGATATTGATGAACCTCTTTTGCCTCAAAAACTGATACATAAGTGTCACTGAATTTATTACAGCAGTATCAAATGTGGTGTCATCTTTGAAGAAAAAAAAAAAAAAATCCCCTCCTTGAATAATTCTGAAACACACCCTATGGCTGTTCAATTGGAACAAGTACTTATGAGCAACATGCTTTAAACCAACAAGCTGGTTATAAATTAGTATTAGGTGGGAAGAAAGATCATGATGAGAATGATGATGATGATTAAAAAATCGGGTGAAGCAACACATGACACATTTCCATCTTGGTTTATCGACTGCAAAGCTTAGTGCCAAAGTGACTCTCTTTTCAAGCAAGACCAAGATTCAGGGTAAAGATACTTACAATGACAAAGGAAAGGATTACTAAGAAATTTACAACAGACAAACAACTAACAATGGTTGTATCTGAGGTTAGGGAAAAAGCAGGGAAGATCATGGAATTCAAACTACTTCATCAAACAATAATCACATGACACAAGTCTCACCATGTTCAGCCTACAATAACTTTGGTTAATTTCTATCTAGGAGAAGACAATGGCACAGTGCCTTAAGAATTTGAACACTTTAATGCTGAAGCATCACGAAGTGGTAATGTGCTGTATAAGAGTACTGCACAGTGTGGAAGCAGGTGGGTATTAACTGACTCTTCCTTCTTCCTGTCTTGGTGAATTTCATCAAACCTCATCAAGTGGTTCATCGTAACCTCTACTTATGTGTGCGTGAGTTTTAGTGAGGCGTTACCAGGTACTATAGGATGAATAAAGTTGGCTGAGGTAGGAGAATACCCATATTTATACATAAAGTTTACACTCAAGTCTGCAATTCTGAGTTTAGCAATGATTTTACCATTATCAGTTCAAATTATTAATGAAATTCATGTGCATACTGTACCTTATATCTTTAAGAGTTTATGAAAGAGAAGCATTATGTGGTGATTAATGTGTGAGACTGCCATTCTTACATCAATGATAAAGTTATGACATTACTGCAGTGCTGGAATACAAACAAACTTGTAATCAATTCCCTCCTGTAACACTGGTTTATTTTTGCAAGAAGAGTTAGAGACAAGAAAAGGCTCAAAACTGGGCTTTCACTGTCCTTCCTGCAAAGCAAATCTTGGAGAAAAATTATCAATTTAACTAAGATTTGTTTCTGCAAGACTGACAAGGAAAGAAGAGTGCAAAATCTTCCTATCTCTTCTTCCTTCTACGAAGACAAAGCTGAGTTACGAGAGGTAGCTGATAACAAGGTCTGTCTGTGAATTTGGCCCATGGAAGCCACAGTGCACAGGTCATCAAGCAAAAAGACTCTGGTAGGCAACTGTGATCGGGTGAGTGCAAGTAAATATTCAGAGTCAATTATTCTATTGCAATAATTTCTCACACACCTCACTAAGTAAATTACTATACAAATTTGCAAATGACAATGAATGGTGCTGATAGTATTTTCCCCTCAAAATCAAATATTAACTTCATAAATTCATCTGACAATTTTTTATCCCTTTTATGTACCCAAAGGCTTAAAACCTACCTCAATTATCCCCAGCCCCCCCTTAGTACAAATGCCACTGACACCTTGTCAGACAATCAACAGATTACTTTAGTTAACTATTATAATGTACCTTTACCAGTAACAGAACTCTCTTTCACAGAAAGAGAAGGATAATTGACTCTGTGTGTGGTAGTAGTATGGTATTGCTCTGTTGCTGGCACAGTTCAGAGTGCAGAGAATAAAGCTTAACAGCTTGGTTACCTGCTGGATACTCTCTCATAATTAAGCTTCAAACTGGCGCCACTGCTTACTGCAACAAAACCTCACATGTACTTTTTTGTTTTCATGAATTACTTCCATCACATACACAAGGAAGATTTGGTAGTCCCTAGTTTCTTATTATGTAGTAACAATCTAATCTATAATTCCAAATGGCCATTAGTGTTCATGAAACAATACCAGACATGAGTACTGTATCTGCAAAAGAACTCTTTTTTTGTGACATGCTGTAAGATAACTGCAATCATAATTTTTCACTCATTTTAGGCAAGAAAGTTAAGTATGAGTTTGTCAGATAAAGATTACAAATGGTTATGTTAAGTATGAGTTTGTTAGATAAAGATTACAAATGGTTATGTTATGCCAGGTTACACAAGGCTACTGTCTTGCAAATCAGGCCACACAAATCTGAAGTTACGAAATTGCCAGCCACGTAAACTACCAACTCTATATGACTATTACCTTACACCATAACCTGAAAATTCATATGACATAATACTTACGGTACATAATAACCTTTATGTCAAGTTTACCCCACTTGTATGATGTGTCTTACAAACCAATTAAACAAAACAACTAAACTTACTAGCTCATATCCCATGATTCGGTGAAGAAAAGGAACAGATGTATCCACTGTTTTATATTATGAAAGGGACATAGTAACAAGAAACAGCCAATTGGGAAAAAAAAAAAAGTTTATCAACTGAAAGGGAAATGATAGTTTAAACGGACAAGTTATGTAGGTCAATAAATAAATGAAGGGACATAGTGTACAGTACATACAGACTTGAACTCAAAGAGATGAGCAAGGTATCAGAGGGGAACAGAAAAAAATACAAATGAGCAAGCATGACTCACTTCTTCTTGGTCTTGGGTGAGGTAGACTGGAAGACTGACGAAGCAGACATGAGATTCTCGATGTACTGGCCAAGCACCTGGTTCTCAGATCGCAGCTTCAGATTCTCTTCCTTCACACTGTCCACACGCTGGGACAGATCTGACCACAAACAGGGTGGGATATATTGTTCAGGTTCGGCTCATTAGGGTATCTAACCTGATAAACTGGGTGACACATAATGATGTGCTGCCTGCTACAACAGCCTACTAAATCAAACTGCAGATGTACGAGTCTGGCGTTTCACCAATTTGTATGGGCAGCAGTGAACCAACGGAAACCACCCAAATGGGATCTAAGGCAGATAAATGTAACTAGAGAATTAAGCAGAAAGAGTAAACTCCATAAACCACAGAGCACTAAACCACAGTGTACATAAACAGAAATAGAACTCACCATCAAGTGTGTTCTGCAGCTCCAGTACCTGTGCTATCAGCCGGGCCTTCTCCTCCTGCTCATCTGGGGACATGTCTGGTTCCAAGCCTATTACAGGGGAAGAACATTCAAGAAAACTGCCTTAGCATTATTTCCATACAACTTATCCAACTGGAGAGCTGTGAATTAATGAAAATTACTGATGAGAGTACGGGCAGTAAGAAAGCATTGTAACCTTCCTTGCTATACTGCATGTGGTTTACATGGATAAATCACTGGGGTATCACTCCTGATTCCAAGTATGTCACTAGATGGATGACTACTAGATAATCATCACCACCACAATTATGAATACTACCAAGCTTACAGTATCAAAAACTGTACCTGTAAAAAAAAAAAAAAAAAAAAAAAAAAATCTCATGATTCCATGCACACTCTTAAACCCTTCACCCTCTCTTCAACTAACTAACACTGTATGGCAATGGCCAGAGTCAAACAGAATATGTTCTCGGGTTGAAGGGTTCCACGTAACCTGATACGTGATTTGAAGCAAATTTAAAACAATATTAGTGCTACAGTGATATAATTTATGGAACAACTGAACTTACTGTTGTGAAGGGGACTGTTGGAACCATTGGTGTAGGCAGAGGGGATGGACTCCAGACTCTGTCCCCGAGTAGAATCTGCCGAGATCTCTGAGGCAGCTGTCCGATCATCATCAACCACCACTAACCATAAACAAACAACCATTAGCTACCTGTATTTTCAACCACACAAAAATTACTCATTACCATATGTATTTACTTATCATCCTGAGCCTTATTCTCACCTAAATATGGGTAAGGTAGGATCCAGAAACACCAGGCCTAGTGATGGATACATGATCATTCACACATCACTCAAGCCCCTGAATCCTAACTCCACTACACAAGCATATTTTTCTGCATTCTTCTTTACAGATGCACTTCATATATAATTTTCATATACATAGTCAACAATCGAATTTTAAAAGGTGCCAAACCCTTGCCATGTGCATCTCAATACATACATCAGCTAACCAACTTAATCCCCATCAGTTCACTGACCTGATAAATATGATTATTTATGAGTGTGTTGTCCCAGATGATTGGCTGAAGAGTGTAACTGTAAATGTGTATAAAGGGAAGGATGATGCCCAGGAAAGAGGAAATTATAGAGGTATAAAGCTTTTGGATCAGATAATGAAGATAATGGAGAGAGTTTTAGAAGGTATGATTAGAGAGTGAATATTGATGAGATGCAGTTTGGGTTTAAGCCAGGTAGGGGGACCACTGATGACATATTCACTGTTCGACAGCTTCAGGAAAAATATATTGGTAGGAGAAGGGATCTGTATTTTGTTTTTGTTGATTTCGAAATGGCCTTTGACAGGGTCCCTAGAGAGGTGGTGAAGTGGGCAATGAGAAAGCTTGGCTTGGAGGAGTGGCTGGTTAGGGTGGTTATGGATATGTATGTGGGTGCTCACACCCAGGTAAGAGTGAATGGAGATTTGAGTGATGAGTTTTCCGTGAATGTTGGTGTGCATCAGGGGTCAGTTTTGAGTCCCATGTTGTTTATCATGGTACTTGACACCCTCTAACGTGACTTCCGAAACGGACTCCCATGGGAGATGTTGTATGCTGATGGTTTGGTGTTGATTGCAGAGAATGAAAGGGAGGCAGAGGAAAGGTTTAGGAAGTGAAGAGATGGTATGGGGCACAAGGGCTTAAGGGTAAATGCAGATAAAACAAAAGTGATGATATCTAGGGTTGGTGGCAGTACTGTCAAGACGAGGGAGAGTGGCCATGTGCAGTTTGCCACAAGGGCGTGGGAAGTAATTCTATCTTGTGCGGTGTTTGTGATAAATGGGTGCACAAGAGATGTAGTGGTATCAGAGGTAGACTGCGAGATAATGCTGATTTTATGCATAAAGCGTGTCGGGGAGAGCAGGTGGAGATTGTCTGGCGTGAAAGGATTGAACTTGCTGGTGAATCTCTTGAGTGTGTGGAAGAGTTTTGTTATTTGGGAGACATGTTGCGTGCTGGAGGTGGGGCTGGAGCTAGCTCTGTGGCTAGGTGAGAAGTGGCTGGAAGAAGTTCAGGGATCTCTTGCCTCTTCTGACATTGAGAGGGCTCTCCCTATGTGCTAAGGGGTCTTTGTATGCAGCATGTGTTAGGAGTGTAATGCTGTATGGTAGTGAGCCCTGGGTAGTAAAGGAGCAGGATATTCGCCGGCTCAAACGTACAGAAATGACAATGATTAGGTGGATGTGTAGTGTGTCCCTGCGTGCAAGGTCCGTGGGGGCTGGGTTTATGATGGAAGAGCTGAGAGGTAGGATGGGACTGGAGTGTATTGGTGTTGTGATGAAGAGAGGTAGATTGAGATGGTTTGGACATGTGGAGAGGATGGGGGATGGTAATTGGGTGAGGAAGGTGAGAAGTGTTAATACTGGGGGTGGGGTTATGAGGGGTAGACCGAGAAAGACATGGGACGAGGTCATTAAGTGTGACCTCAGGGTTAAGAGACTGAACAGGGAGGCTGCAATGGATCGTGCAGCGTGGAAAGCCGCCATTAGGTGACCAAGGCCGACGCATGCAAGCATGTTGGAGCCTTTAAAAACAAAACGAAGTTCCTTAGAAATTTATTAACCTCTATACCTCATTCTCACACTCATTTACAGTACCATATCCACCCACCTCCTTGACTTCTCATGCCTCAACCCACCTCCAGACTCAATCATATACATACGGTACCTGTTTCACCATCCTATATAGCATATACAGTCTCTCCATTAACTACTACATCTACTACCTCAGTACCAACAACTGTGACAGCTCTTTTCAATGGACTGTATGTACCCTACAAGGATACAAAGAAAATGAATACAAGTATACTACCTATGGTACAGTAATCCCTCAATTATCCAACGTAATAGAGCCAAAGGCATGTCCGAGTAGTGGTAATCTCTGGATAATGAACAATATCCCCCCTACTATATCCAGACCCAACCTATACCCAACCTCCAACCTATTACCTATCCTATTTGTACAGTACCTCTGCTTAATTTGGCAGTGTTTTCCAGTCATTCAGGCATATTTTGACATCAAAACACACACAGGAATATCCAAAGTAATGTTAGACACCATAAAAACCCTGAAAAAAAAAACAAAAAAACTACCTATACACTGCTGTATGTACAATACCCCTCCTAATTTTAGCAGTTTTCTCTGCCATATTAGTTGTCAAAACACATATAGCAATATCTAAAGTAATGCTAAACACCAAAAAAAAACGAAAAAAAAAAAAAAACTGAAAACCAAAAAACACTCTATACACTACTGTATATACAGTAGCTACCCCTCCTAATTTTGGCAGTTTTCTAGTCAATCAGCCACATTTAGACATCAAAATATACATAGGAATATCCAAAGTAATGCTAAACACCAAGAAAACAATGAAAAAAAAAAAAAACACACCAAAAAACATCCTACCTATACACTTCCGAATGTACAGTACCCCTCCTAATTTTGGCACTGTTTTCAGGTCACTGCCATATTTAGACATGGAAACATACAGGAATATCCAGAGTAATGTTAAACACCAAGAAAACCATTAAAAAAAACACACACACACTGAAAACCAAAAAACACCCTACCTATACACTATTGTATGTACAGTACCCCTCCTAATTCTGGCACTGTTTTCGTCATTTTTTTTTTTTTTTTTAATAACAGAACGGAGGAAGGAAAAAGAAATGAATAAAAAAAATAATCTGCCATATTTAGCCATTATACATAGGAATATCCATATTAATGCTAAACACCAGGAAACAATGCATAAACAAACATCCACAAAAAACCTCGGGATGGTTGGATAATCAGTTATCTGACACCAGTGATAACTGCTCCTTGGCTACAAAAAAATTCCACAGCCAAATATCTATCTGTCTATCTATTGCCAGACGCCTCAATCCCGTTTGGGGTGGCCACAAACAAATCACCTCCAAGTCGCCCTGTCCCCCGCCATTTCACTGCTCTGCTCCCAACTCACACCCCCCTCTCTCATATACCTCTCCACCCCATCCCTCCATCTCATCCTCGGCCTCCCTCTCCCTCTTCCCCCCTCCACCTCACTCACATACACTCTCTTCGTCAGTCTTTCACCCTCCATCCTCTCCACATGGCCAAACCACCTCAGTGTGTTCCTCATAACGCTTCCTATCACATCTACATCAACACCACAAGGAACATTAACACCACAGCCAAATATTTTTCATTCATTCATTCCCAGACGCCATGTATCCCAAACGGGGTGGCCAAGGCTTAGAGTTAATTGTTTTACAGGGAGGGGCACTAATCCTCCACCAACCCCACTTGACACATAGGGAGATACCGGAAATTGGTTAAATTGGTAAAAATGGCATACCATCATCATTGCTGGTGTTCATAAGCTAATAAAAACACAGAAAACTGATGAGTAAAAGTACAGAAATGCAGAGAGAAAAAATAGTGTTGAAGAGTAAAACTTATCTTCATATAACTTCCCACCATCCTAGTGCAATACGTGTATTTTGCCGGCACCTTCTAGATGCAGAATGTCTAGATGAAGAATTTCATGAGCTTTCTCTTGGTCATTTTGGAATTTCAATACAACCAACAGCATTTGAATAAATCGCAAAAAAAATTAAAAACTCATGAGTCAGTGCTATCAGCATGAAGGAGGGGAGGGACTGAGAGAGTTAGGGGGGGCCGAGGAAGGTATGGTGAAGGGATGGGAGGGGGGAGAAACAAGGCTGTAGGCAGGATTTTCACCCGTCACAAGGCAGACAGGCGCTTTTACCATACATTTACTCGCGGTTTGTGGTCTGTTTGATGCCTGGTGGCCATTCAGAAACGAAACTCCCAGTGACCAATGTTCAGTAGACAGGCAGACAGCTGCTGTCGCTGAACATGTGCTTGTGGCTTGTGGTCTGTGTTTGACGGTGGTGGCGGTTGGGGAAGACTTAGCCCAGTGGCCGCACGACTTTGAACATTCAGTGGGGATGCGTATAGGCGTTTTGACACCGATTGTGGGTTACAGTCGTATTAGTCGGGTGCTGGAGGTTCGTTGGGAGTGATCGGACCAGCACGCGACTTTGACAATTCAGTACAGGGGTGGACATTTTAGCCCTGGTTGTGGGTTATGGCCTATTTTCCGCTCACAGCTTGAGCCCAGCGGCCATGTTACTGAATGTTTGAACATGGCTAGCCGAAGTTCTTGGGGACTTTTAAGTCCGATTAATGGCAAGTAAATTCAAATAATGGTTTAACAAAGCCAAGGTTCAGTATCTGGATAATGACCAGGTCCAGATACTGCATGTCTGGCTAAATGAGAGATACTGTATTTCCTTTTATCTCGTAACTTCAGTATCAATTTGTCTATTATCAGCTCCCAGCATTTCATATCAGGTGGGTGAGACAAACAGATTTCCAGGCCATCTTATCCTGACTCAACTGCAGACCTGTGATCCACCTTCTTATTAAACTGTTACTGGTTGGCCTGATTATACCAAAGATGACTTCTCCAGGTCGACCAAAAGTAAATTCCCCTCCCCCCTAAAAAGGTTCCTTTTGGTACAATGAACAATCATGCACACAAAAAAATACTGTACTCAACGATTTATGTACAGATAGCCCATGGGTGAAGAATCCCCTCGTGCGTGTGGCTGTGACGTCATGCAGGAATCTCCCCTGGTTAGCTGGAAGGGTACGGTGGTGCCACATTTAATGTTGTTGTCACCGATTTTTCATCATTTACCGTACGTGGGCAGACACTTTGCAAATATGTTTATTTTAATACTTATTTACCTTATTATACTTATTTAGTGTTCTACTTATAATAATTTTATGTAATAACTGCAGAAACTGTTGTTTACAGTCACTATGTGGCAACGCTATACTCAAGCTGCCACACATGGTTGCTATGTTCACTCAATTTTTGCCTGTTCTCATGGCTTTTTCAATGGCATTTTGCAGATCATTACTATGCACAGTACACTATTTACAAAATCTCACCATCTTCTAGAATGGTTGAAATGTGTGGTACCGCTCACACTGAGCATATTCATATCTTGCATCTTTCTTCGCTTTTGCACAGAGCACAGACACACTGCACACCTAAATAACCGCTATATGTTGGTAACTTGTCTCTAAATACCAAATACTATAATTAGAAATTTACACATCATTCATTCATTCATTGCCAGACGCCATGTATCCCAAATGGGGTGGCCAAGGGATTAGAGTTAATTGTTTTACAGGGAGGGGCACTAATCCTCCACCAACCCCACTTGACACGCAGGGATGCCAACAGGATCTGGTGTTCCCAGGCGGTCACCCATCCAAGTACTAACCAGACCCAACGTTGCTTAACTTCGCTGATCGGACGGGAAGCGGTGTACTCAACGTGGTACACATAAAAAAGCATAAAAGTAAGAATAGGCTCATAATCAGGTCCTTTGCACAAAATTTTCCTTATACGCTCAGCAACAGCCTGATGTGCTTTTGATTGCTTTGGCATCTTTCTAACACCAGTCTCTAAGAAAAATGAAATATCTTCAAAGTACCTGGCAAAAACACAAGCTTTTTTTGTCAATCAGTCTGGGCTGGGATGCACAAACGTTTTCAATTAACTCTTCTCAGCAGACCAAGAAAATGGTAGAGGGGTAACAAAAGTCTTCTTTCATGAGCAGTCTACAACACAACATACGCACCCCACGCAGGCCAGGTGATTCTCTGCTTACCTAGCAGCCAACACACAGGCATTTAAATAGGCTTTAAACCCGTTTGCACAACAAATGCCCAAAACAGGTTTTGTTACTGACTGTTAGTGAGTTTAGGTAGCTAAGGATTAAAAAAAAAAAAAATAACATTTCTTGGTCAAAAATTTATCTGAACTCTCCCCCTTAAGCTATGTCAAAAATGTCACTGAACTTACCGCTACATCTACTGACAAAACCACTAGACGGACACACTACACATCGAGTCTAGGGATGCCATACAGTCAATTATGATATGCCACGTCTCACCAGACCACTATCAAGTGGACTCGAGGTCGAAGGAACTCTGAAAATGTTTATCATAGATCTACATACTAAACCTGTGCAGGGCAGCTACTGACACACGTAGATCTACATACTAAACCAGTTATGGGTTTTTAAAAATTACAGTAAAACCTCAATATAACGGACTTCAATAGACCAAAATTCGCTTTTATCGGACTTGAGTAGCTACCTATTGGTAGGTGGTGGCGACCAACATCCACTCACTTGACGCAGTGCTGCCTACTTCCTTAGCTTTTATCATTTTTTTTCTGTGCCTGCCCTCCTCTCTTCCTATTTCTCCTATCTTTCCTGTCACTTCTTATATCTTCTCTTTCCTTTACAGGCGGCTTGACATTGAGTGACAAGCCAAATGGTTTCCTGTAAGCCAAGAAACCATTTACAACACTGGATGGTAACCATATAACCAAAACATACATGCTCCCTACAAGTCAACAAGTGGGTTGGTGGAGGGTTGGTGCCCCTCCCTGTAAAACAACTAACTCAGTGTCAAATGGCCACCCTTTTTGGGATTTTGCTGTCTGGCAATAGATAGATAGTAGCTACCGGACTAAATTCCTACATATCGGAAAAAGTCTGATAAAGCCAGACGCAATCCGGACTGCCTGACCACTTCAGCTATGTTCACCACAGTAAGGTAAATAAAAGGCATGGTTATCAGTGCACAGGACAGTATTATTATAAATATTATACCACTTGAATAATGTGAAGCTACGACACAGTACAGTACCGCAATGGTAGTCAAATCAGTTTAAAAACTGTTCATGTGATCTGGACTAATATCTGACATATCAGAAAAAGTCCGGATTAGCAGGGGAAATTCCGAATGTCGCTTTTCTCGGAATTTTGCATTTTTCAGAACGGTTTGGGCCCCAATTAGTCTATTATAGTGAGGTCTTACTGTATATACAGCACCTTTCACAAACTTCTGTCACTCCATTCTGTGTGATGGTCTGAAACTCACCTGATGGGTCATCATCCACCAGTGGGATACTGTTGTCGTCCTGGTAACTTGACATGACACTTGCCCTTACCTCCACTGCCCTCAACTGCAAATGCACTACTGTAACAGAGAAATCTATTAATGTAATATGTATCATGTCTTTATATGTGGCATATAAATGCCCTGATTTTATGATATACATTTTTAAAAAAGATCACAAAATGATCATTCATATAGGCTAATGAATTTACCATTACAGTGACTGCATAACCCAGAAAAATGATTGTATAATGAGAAATCAGCATCACGGTGATTGTGAGAAATAATCAAGAATGAAAAAGGTCCCCAATTCTTAATGATAATATAGAAGAATGATCATGTACCAAGTGATTGTATACATACATATTATACACTTTATATATGGCGTATGTGTACAAAACAAACACACATATATACCAGCTTAACTTATCCTAGATGTTTACTAATAATGATGGTACACCTGCAGAACTGAGCTGCCCTAGCTTACATGCTGTGGGGTGGCTAACTTGTAGAACTAAAATTCACAAACAACTACCTCTTCTCTTAAATCAAGTGTATTAATTCAAACCTTTGTGTTCCTAAATGTTCTCTAAATAGGACTTATTACTAAGACAATTATTTAGTTTTGCCTTTTCCTTGTCAGGGACTACCCCAGCAGTATTTTGGTCTGACATTAGCCTCCCCCTCCTGGTTGTCTGAAAGGCGAAATAGGTTCCTGACGACTGATTTACTTGTGTTTTGACCAATGCTCCTACCAGAAATACTTTTTTTTTTTTTTTTTCATAGTCCTTCACTTTCCTTCTTAATCTCTAAAGATAGATATGATGGTACATGTTTAACCCTTTACTCCAGATTTTCTGGCAATCATTGAGAATTTGACAACAGCTCAAAGGCAGCAAGGCTCAGACTAATTTAATTAATGTAATTCAGATTTTTTATGTGATACTTACACTTCGTACACAAATTACAATGCACTAGAAACAAACCTCAACCACCCACTGACTCAGATTGACAATTGAAATATTTCATCCTCCTTCTGGAACGGCTGCAGTTCTATGACTAATGTATTATGAAAAGGACCTTAGGAAAAAAAAAAGTTTGTCTGTCATCCTAATAATGTATATGAAGACGTAATTATGCTAAGCAATTTAACAAAGTACGTAATCAAATGGAGCAATTTATGGTCCCGAATTCTAGAACAGCTTTACCACCAGATGCTGTCATTATTACTGCCATAGAAAATGGAGCCGCACCCCCTGTATTTAGCATTAACTATTAATAATTGTCTCATTCCAATACGATCCTCACATTTTTTTTTTTTCCAGGGTGAGAAACGTAATAAGGAATACTTAAAGATAAGGATTATTTTATAACGCATACCACGGTAGCTGCGTGATATGGCAGTTATATACTGTGAGGCATTACAAAAGAGTGAGGAACAGGACGGGTTTAGAAAATTTGTGTGAATATTTACAATGAGGATATTAACTAAGAAATGTATTGCAAAGAAGAGAAATTTGTGTGTAACATTTATGGACCTGGAGAGGACCTATGCATGATGTGAAAATCAGAGAACGTCTTATTTTTAATGGTTGACCATAATCATAGATCGTTTTCTGTAACGGGAATGTGTTCATAATGTATCCAATAATATTTTTGATAAGTATTTATTCCGTATCGTAGACATACAGGAATTATTATAAATTTATTCTCAGGATAATGAGGAAAATTAAAGCTATGAATCTGAAGTGAAAGCGATGATATTGTTATGTTTCGCTGGCAAGATTTATGGTTTTTAGAAGAAGTTGAGGCTGACGACAAATTAGAGTTGACTGCCTCTTCCCTTCTCCTTCTCTTATATGTGATAAGTCCTCTACGTAAGTACAGGTGTATTTCATCGTTCACTATCTGTTGTCATCCTTTGTTCATTCTGTCCTAACCTCGTCTTTTGCAAGTTATAGGATACTAGAGGTAATGCTTGCATGGTTTTTGTTTAGCTCTGTAGATATTTCTCAGTGAAAAGTGTAATAACACGAGCCCATGCGTTGTGGTTGCTTTCATCTATTGTTTCGCTTAGAATTAACAAACTATTGCGATATTTTCATTATCTGCATAATTTTGCTGGTGCAACATCGCGAATGTATCGTATTGTGATTTAGAAATTGAGTTGAGTAATGTTTACCTACCGTACCTTACAAACCAGGCAGGTCACTATGTTAATGCCGATCTTCAATATAACTAAGGTAGATATATGCTTCGGTATCTTTGTGATTGTTCTGTTACTATTGCTGGCGAGTTTCATGGCATCTTTAACAGTGGTGTAGACATATCTCATCAGCAGTGACCCCAGCAAATTTGACATTTCAGTGCTACAAAACTTAATGTTTTTTTGTTCTTAGGAAGATTTTGTAACCGATACTATTGTTGATTGTGGGGGGTGAGATAACATTCCCGTATATCCAGGTCTGTGTGTGTGTTTTAGATAATACAAAGCAGAAATTTCTGCCATTTAGTTCAGTCTATTAGTTCATTGACCCTGTTGTTTTTTCATGTTAAGATCCCATTTTGAAGGGAATAAGATCCAGTGAGAATTTCTGTTACCTACTTGGTGACTTAGATCAAGTGAGTCATCGGTCACAGAAGTGGCTGCTGAGATTGCATTTAAAGAAGTGTAATTACTGTACATGAAAAATGGAAGAACTAATGTGAATAAGAAGAAATAGCAAGTGTGTGAAGATCTATGAACAAATTTCAGGTGGGGAGGGATCTACAGTAGGTGTGGCAGTAATGAACTAAAATTATTGAACATTATTCTTCACGATTTATATATACAAATAGAAATAATGAGTTTCCTTTTAATTAGCAACATATTTTTTCATGCCATGTAGGCTAGCAAAGTAATCAAAGAGAGCAGACAATCTGCCGTCTCCATCCTCAGTATCTTCATACTTGTAAAAATTCAGTTTGGTAATGAATTAGTATTACCAATCGAACTTTTCATTACCAAATTGGCCCGCATTTGGTAATGAAAAATACCAATGGCAACCCTAGTGACAATTGTGCTAATGATTAATGCATGATATTGTTTGGCCAGTTTTGCTTAATGCACATAATACTTTGCACTAGATTAGGTACCGGGTAGGTTATAATCATTGTGGGGTTCTGGGAGCGAAGCCTCCATTTAGGTGTCAGCGTTTCCAGTTAGGCTTCCTTTGCTATTTATGGGTTTAAATTGAATACATTTGAGTTTAGTTGGTGTGGTGACGTCATGTCCTGTCGGTGAGATAGGCAGTAAACATACTATCAAAGGCATTCAGGCGGCTTTCTGTAATATCACTATGTATACCGTATTTCGTTTCTCCAATATTTTTTCGATCAAAAATCAGTGTCAGTCATGTGAGATGTATGTAGGACTAAAATAATTTTCCTTGAGAAGGTAGGTCTATATGAAAACAGCTCAGATCCCTGTCACTTTCGTTATTGGTATTTTTTATATCGTTATTGAGTATGTTTTGGATAATGGAGGTGGTCAGGAACCTAACTCGCCTATTTCTTAACAATCTCATGGGAAAGATCAGTTCGTTGTTTGACCAATTTGTTATTCAACCACTTTCTATGGAACCCATCAGTGTTGAATAGTGGGGGAGAGGTGTACTGTACAGTACTGCAGAATTTTTGCAATTTAAAATTTTATTGTCCAAATAAATGTTTAGTACGGTACTGTACACTTACTGAAGCTCCCTCTTCCCTGTTGGTAAGTTATTGAGTCTTAAGTCGTTAGTTGTAAGGCATCTGGTGATCTAGTAATTACAGACCTCCAATGGGAGAGATGGCCTTGCAAAGTTGGAGCACCAAGAGGTGACTTATTTTAAATCATGCAATGCCATCGTGGGTTATCTGACCATAAATGTATAGGACTGTAGTAGCCTAGGCTCATAGCCATACATATAATATGGAATTGGGTGTTAACATTTTTACAATGATGTGTAGAATGGCAGACTCTGGATCTGGCCGTGGAGGCTTCCGAGGTGGTTTTGGAACACGAGGTCGGGGTCGGGGGCGTGGCAGAGGGCGTGGGCGTGGACGTGGCAGGGGCAAGGAGAATGAGAAAGAGTGGGTACCAATCACTAAACTTGGACGCCTTGTGAAGGATGGCAAGATCAGGAGTTTGGAGGAGATTTATCTTTTCTCCCTGCCCATTAAGGTATGTCAAGCTGACGAAAATGTTGAGTGATTTAGATACAGTAAACCCTCGATTATCTGGACGTCCATTATCCAGAAGCTGTGATCTGTCTTTTTTAAACCCTTTTTTGTACATTTTTCCATTAGATCCAGACAAAATGCTTGCATGCAGATGGAAGTTATGGCTGCGTGGAACATTTTCGCCAGGCCAGGCCTTTTTTTTTTTTTTTTTTTTTTTTTTTTTTTTTTTCCCACTGCAGGGGGTGATTGCTTGCCTGTGGTTGATGAGTCTGCTTGACCATGGTAATTGCTTGGCTGTGGTTTGTAGGTCTGCTTGACCAGATAGTGTTAACAGTTGTATGATGTTCTGTAGTGACCTTTTACAGTGGCTTTCTAAGTTCAGTTATGTGCAAAGGGGGGTCAGGGGAGACATCCATTATCCAGACAGATCCACTTTCCAGACATGCATTTGGCTCTATTATGTCATATTGAGGGATTACTGTAGTGTATATCTTGTGTACTTTAATAAGAAACATGATGAATTTTTAATTGGTAAGTGTACAGTATTTAGAAATTCTTCATAAATGCAATTAGGGTAGTAAACAAAAAATATATACAGAAAAACAGGAAGATTTTGAACTGGAGAGATAACATTAGTGGATTAAAATGACCAGATTTATAAGTAATATCAATGAGAGGGAAGACAGCTGAGTGATTTCCAAAGGGCTGTCTGCTATGTAGTCAGTTCAGGAGGAAAATGGGTGCATGATGGACAAAAGAAATTTTTTCGTAAAGTGGACTGGAAAAGACTAAATAAACTGGAAGGCAAAAGTGAAGCTGTTTAGTAGTAGGGTGGAATTGGGTCAAATGAGGTACAGTATTGGCACTGTGTAGTTAGGTGTATGATTTTTTGAGCTTAGGTTAATTGTGGTATCAGGTAATAAAGTTCATCATAGCCAGTGGCTGGAATATTTAAAAATGTTGGCTCAAGATTTGTCTTTATATGTGGTATGTGTACATCCCTCTAAGGAATCTCCCATTTGCATGATTGCCTTAGTAATTTTATACAAGCTATTTTTTTTTCTCATAGTTTATTCCCTGTATATGCAGTGTAATATGCAAAGTGGTACAGCAAAATTACTGTAAGACCATTTTGTCATATTTCTGGATAGTTTGAATTTTAACAATAATGGATACTGTATGTGTATATATATATACATATATACGGTACCCTCTCGTCCAGCACTGTAATATTGTCATGCATGGGTCCCATGTTGGACCAAAATTGTGTTGGACAAACAACAGAGCTTGTGGGGAAAAATGAATTATGTCAGCAACCCTAGGAAAAGTTGCCCTAAATGCCTACCATGTACCTATACATATACTGATACTAATGTAATTATAATAAATGGTACTGTACTATGAATGATAACTTACCTTTTAGGATCTACAGGAACACCCTCTGCCTCCTTCCTCCCCACGTACATACTGTGGTACTGCTCCATTATGATGATTGCTGGGTCAGTAGGCCAGCACCTGGAGTCAAGTGGCCTGCCTCCGTAAGCCTGCACTGCCGCCAGGATCTTGTCTTGGTGTTTTATTATGGTCCTCACGCTGGCTTCATTCATGTCGTAGGCCTTGGCGATGTCCACATTCCTCTCCACTTTCTTCTTCCTCTCGATGATATCTAGCTTGGTGGCCTGAGGGAGGTGCCACTGCTGCTTGGGGTTCTCAGAAGGCTTCCTAGGCATCGTGAGCAGGGTAAAATGCAGTAGCAAGGGCAGAAGATGCAGTGAGAAAAAAGTACTGTCCAATGCGAATTATGTGACTGAGTGGTGCTGTGACGGGAGAAATTTAAACAAAACCATGTGAGAGCAGAAGCATTTTTAATTGGGAGACATAACAATCATGTCATGATAGCGGGTGGGGGAGGCTACTTGAACGGAAGTTTTGATTGGCTGTCAGCGTTACGGGAACGTCCAGTATGACCATGTTGGATCGGTGATGATCGTGCTAGAGGCAAACTTTGCCGATTTCACCCACTTCTCAGAGCTCCATCCGTGTTATGCTAACGCACCTGTGTTACAGTAATTAAATCGTAATCATTTTTTGCTCCCCGTGCTGGACGCAAATCGTGCTGGACAAACGCGTGTTGGACACAAGGGTACTGTGTATATATATATATATATATATATACTGTATATATATATATATATATATATATATATATATATATATATATACTGTATATATATATATCATCATCATCATTCAGCCGTTTGAGTATCCACTGCAGGACCGGCCTATCCCGACCGAAGTCGGGATGATACAGCCAAGGTATCTCTACCAAGTGGCTTAGGCTGTCTGGTAGAGATTGTATGTAGAGTGAGAAGTGCTTGTAAGTGTAATTGTAATGTTGGAGTGGCTTTGGATGTGTGTGTAGTCTGTGAACCAAGTGTAATCGGCCCGTGCAATATGTATATACATATATATATATATATATATATATATATATATATATATATATATACAGTAATCCCTCTAATATCCGGACGCCCAATAACCGAACATCCCCACTAACCGAACCTTATCGTCCTGGGATCAAACATTCCCAAAATGGTCCGAAAATCCAAAAAAAAATTGGAAAAAAAAATCGATTTTTTTGCCGTCCGTAATTTGAACTTGCCGCGCGCGCCGCGTGAGAGCATTGTTTTGGTTCGTCATTCCTCCGACGTCCGATAGAGCGCCGCTGCATCCTCCCCACTTCCCGCCTGTCTCTCACCGCGACAAGACCTACGCTCTTCGTCATGGCTGCCCACGTGCTCGCTTTTGTGGTGGTGCCGTACTTGCTGCAAGGCCTCCTGCTGCTCTCTGCCCTACTCTTAGTGTGTGTGATGATGGCCCCGCCTCCTGAGAAAAGGAAGAGAGTGGTGTTGACTCTGGAGAAGAAACGGGAGATATTGGAGAAGGTTGATGCTGGTTGGTCTTCCTCTCGCATTCTACCGCGAGTTCAACCTGGCCCGGTCGACTTTGTTTGATATCAAGCGTTCCCGAGACAAGCTCATGCAGTACACGGCTGACTTCTCGTCGAGAAGCAAACGCAACGTGGAGAGGAAGGTTATGTTTACTCCCAAGTATGCAGAGATCGACCGCTCCACGTTGATTTGGTATCGACAGCAACGTGCAGCTGGTGTGATGGTACGTGGAACGGAGCTGAAGGCTGCTGCTGAGAAGTTTGCAAGGCTTCACGACGCCCTAGACTTCAAGGCATCCGAGGGTTGGCTCTTCGCGTTCAAGTTGCGACATGGCCTTACTAACCGTAAAGCACATGGCGAAGCATTGGACGCTAACGAGGATGGAGTGGACGAGTTTCGGCACAAGGTGAAAGGCTTGATCGACAGGGAGGCCTCACTCTCGGTCAAGTCTATAACGCTGACGAAACTGGCCTATTCTATCGCTCGGTGCCAACGAACACTCTCGCCGATGAGACGGAGAAGCGTGTACCTGGCCGCAAGCTTTCTAAGGAACGGATATCTGCTTTGTGTTGTGCCAATGCTAACGGCATGCACCGGCTTAAGCCCGTTATTGTTGGCCGTGCAAAGCAGCCTCGGTGCCTATGAGGGGTGATGGATGTCCTTCCTGTCGTATGGTACCATTCTTTGAAAGCATGGTTCACAGCTGTGATTTTCAAAGACTGGTTTCACCATCACTTCGTCAAGGAGGTCATACATTACCAGACGAAGACACTGGGAATTCCTCGCGACCAGGTAAAGGCTCTCCTTCTCCTCGACAATGCACCTGCCCACCCGTGCGACAAGGACTTGGTTGCTGAGAATGGCCGTATTAGGTGCATGTTTCTGCCACCTAATACGACTGCTCTCATTCAACCAATGGACCAAGGAGTGATCGTGGCAACAAAGCGCCTGTACCGTCGGACGTTCCTGGACGAGGTGATGGTGGTTCTCGAGGACGAGGACGGCGCAGGGAAGGACGTGACACTCGAGGCAAGCGGACTTTGGAAAACCTTCGCCGCTACAACATCAAGTCTGCGCTGTACAACTGGGCTGGTGCATGGAAGGAAGTCCCTGTGAAAACTCTTGAAAATGGTTGGTCTCGTCTGCTTCTCGGAACAGATGTGGAGTACGATTTCCTAGGGTTTGACGTGGATGACTTCCATGCACGGCTACGTACGCACGGCGACGATGTTGATGTGGACGATGTTCGTGAGTGGTTGGACGACGACGAGGGCGATCCTGGGTATCAGACGTTGTCTGATATCGAGATCGCGTCTTCGGTTGCTGGTGTCAGTCCCGAACTTGAAGATTCCGACGACGAAGGCGATGATGATGCAGACTCCGCCCAGCAGGACACTACTCCAGCCATCCCCAAGCTGAGCGCACTCCGGGAACATCTAGAGTTCGTCCTAGACTACCTGGAACACCCGGACTGCGACAGGGAGATGGGGCCCTTGGGACTCGTGGAGGAAGTGCGTGCTTTCCGGCAGCGCATCATCAATCGCCAGAATCGTCGGTCCTTGCGTCAGTCAACGATTGACAGTTTTTTCAGGCCCGTGACCCCGGCTGTGCCAAGCCCTGGTTCCACTCCGTTGCCTCCCCAAGACAGGCCCTCATGCTCCGAGCCACAGCCCAGCACATCAGCTACAGTGGAGTCACCGCTCGACGTGAGTTTGCGGCTGTCTTCAGAGTCTTCTGTAGTCGGTACGCCATCACCACTACCCACCGATGCACCCCTTGGACGCCTGCCAGTGATACTCTCGGGCTCTGACAGTGAATAAACAGCAAGAACTTCTCCACTAGACCACACGGGAATTTTGAGTGTTGTGCAGTGAAAAAAACGGTGTGTTGTGTTAAGGTTTTCAAGTTGGGAGAAAAGACTAAGTAGAAAAGAAATTTAACGTAACTAACCCTCTTTGTTTTGGCTTTGGAAACTTAAAAAAAACTTGGGAAAAGTTAATGTGCAACACTTAAATTTAATGGAACATTATTTGGACTAAAGTGAACACTGTGAAAAGAACGGACTTCTGTGTGTTAGTGACTAAGTTCAGTGCAAGACTTCAGGAAGAGTGTAGTGCAAGTGCTTCAGGAAATCGTTCTTACTGTCAGAGTCCGAGAGGAGGCGGTTATTCATCGAGGTGGCCAGGGACTTGCTGTAAGTAGCCAAAATGTTTCATGTTGTACTATTTTCCATACTATATTTTACAGAATGTTTCATATTGTATTTTTTCCCATACTATACTTACCAGAAAGTGTCATACTGTACTTCTTTCCATACTAAACTTACCTCATGCATGTGCAGTAGGAATGTGTTTTTCAGAGTTTGGTTAGGTTCGGTTAGGTTAGGTTCGGTTAGAGTCCATAAGTACCAGAATGTTTATTAATGTATGAACATACTTCTAAACCCACATTTTATGTGTCTATTGCATTTATTTCAGTCATTTATGTGCCTTATTGGTGTGATTTGGGTGTTAAATAGGTGCTATGCATGTCCGGAGGGAGTTGTATAGGTGTTTCTCTGTGTTAGGGTCCGTAAGTACAAGTCCATAAGCTGGGGCCCAATATCCGGACAAAACCAATATCCGAACCTACCGATGGCTCTATTGATCCGGATATTGGAGTGATTACTGTATATATATATATATATATATATATATATATATATATGACAGAAGAGGGAGTGTACAGTTACCCACGGGCAGAAGGACATGGAAAGAATGAAGGAAAGGAAGACAAGAAGATGGAAGGAAAGAAGTTTGGAGGAGAGGAAAGGGCAGACATCCGAAAGCAGTACCGTACTACATCGAGTGAGTGGATGGTGTATATATATATATATATCCCAGGTGTGTGTATGAAAAACAATTAGGATGACCTGTACTTGTGATACTTTCTGTACTGCATGGGCAGTTGGGGGCATAATTTTTGAAAAGTGAATTATTTGGAGAGAAGTTGGCAAAAGAAATTATATAGAGGTGTAGACTGTGGTTCATTCTGATATAAGAGGTTGGAAAAGGCAAGAGTGAACTTAGCATCAAGTAAAAACATAATATTTATATCACTGCCTTCTGACATGTTTTATTTTAGTTTGTGACAAAATACGGAATCGGCAGTCATTTACCGAATTGACATTTAATTGGAAAGTACTGTATTGTAATTTGCATCACCATATAGTTTTATACACATTCAGTTATCAGAAATCCGGTCAAAATTTTGTGTTTAACTTATTAAAAATTCAGGAGTCAGAGCAAAAATTTGTTTAAGTTAGTAGAAGTGTTTTGCCTTAGCTCAACACCTTGCCTTGACAGACTTCTACATGTGTAAATATTGATGTAATATGCCCGTACATTTTGTTGCTCTGTAATTCAATATATATGCAAAGTAAAGTATGTTAAGGCATGTTGGTGATCTAAAGGGAAAATACCTGCTAATGTTAGCACGTTTCTCCTCCGAGTCTTGATTTTTTATTAACAGTTGAATTAAACAGTTTTTTTTTTTTTTTTTTTTTTTTTTTTTTTTGGGGGGGGGGGCAAAATTTCAGATAATTTGGTGTGTAAGAGCCTACAGTATATGGTGAGAGAAATATACATTTACCTATTAAAAGTGCCAATTCAGTAAATGAACGACTGCCGATTTGGTATTTTGTTGCACTGTTTATTTTATGACAAGAAATAGTTTGGTTACTTTGCCAGTACTTTACTAAGAATCTGTTTTGAATTACATGACTTTTGGGCCTTGAATGCAAACCGGGAATGTCATTTCCTGTAGATTAGATTTTGGTTACCCTATTTCACCCTTGTTTTTTCTGTGCCTCATTTTACATACAGTATTTAGGAAGATTGTTGATATCTACCCTGTCTCACTTGGGTATAGTACTTTCCCCTTAGTAGGACAGTTTGGTGGTGGATGTGTACTGAGGCAGTGCATTAGATACCCACATACATATGTGCTATACAGATTACTTTGCTTAACCCCTAAAGTACAGTGGCTGACAAAATCGTCAGTTTGCAAGTTTGCCATGTAGAGTTGTAAGACTGACGATTGTAGTAGGTCAGTCAAAAACTGCCGAGCAATAAAACAGTCCCTTTTATGGTGTAAATGGTTCCTACCCAATCAGAACTAGGGGATGAGTTGGTGGGAGGGAAGATCCTGCCCCCTCACCAGGTCTGTGGGGGGGGCCCAGCCACTTCATTTCCCTCTGGCTGATTGGATACAGCCTGCTTTGTCTCCTCCCACCCAAACTACTCATCCAAATCTACATCGCAAGGGGGAATGTCTTATGCCTGTTCACCCCTCCCCCTCCTTCACCTCCCTCCACCCTGCTTTATATCTAATGATGTGGCAATTTCCCTGTTATATTCTCTGTGTGTGTTTCCTCCTGCCATAATACCCCCACACCAACTCCCCTGCATTGGGGGTGTGTCTCATCCCCCCTCACCTTCTCCAAAGACTCCCCACCTCCACCTTCCTCCCTCTCTATCCTTTGTCCCGAATATGACGCAGTAACTTCCCTGCCATAATTCTCTCTCTCTCTCTCTCTCTCTCTCTCTCCCCCATGCTGGCTCCTGCACGTAGCTTCATCAATGGAAACATATTTTACATTGTTTTCATTGATTTTGGTAAGGTTCTGTTGTGAAAATTATTTTTTTTTTTTATTTTTTTTTCCACCCTGCCCTAGGGTGGGAAAGGAGGTCCAGATGATGATTTTTTTTTTTCCTGACCTCTACATCTATTTTTATCATTAGAAACGTATTTTACATTGATTTCGTTAAGGGTCTCTGGGGGAAATTAGGTTTCCGCCAATTTTTTCGTTTTCTCACAGTTGGGAGGGACTTCTATGATCTTTGATGGGTGGTTTTGTGAATACCATTTGGCCTAGGGGACTGAGATTGGCATTTTCAGGTGTTTAAATTCAAGCTCTTCAAATCTGTAATAAAAAATTTTCCTTGGTAAAAGTTGAAAAATCAACCCCAAATTGTGGCTGGTGTGGAATATAGCTTCAGAAAAATGTGGTCTTTAGGGGTTAAAACAGATTGAAAACTGATGACAAGAATTATTGGTAAAGTTTCTGATACTGATATATCCATGCTGTTATGCTTGTTTCTTGAATAAACTATGGTGGTACTACTATAAACTGGCGGTTTGGGTGGAGCGTGAACCTCTGTACAGTGTTGCCACATTTTCCATACTCGTGTTGCCCCCCCCCCCCCTCTCTCTCTCTCTCTCTCTCTCTCTCCTGGGAGGAGATATGCATCACCCTCGGTAATTTTGTTTCTTTTATGAGTGACTTAGAAACTTGTGCTTTCATTTCTTTATTTTTTTTTTTTATTGTTATTGTTTTACATATGGCGCCAGATGACCTTGGTGTTGCAGCGCCATGAATTGTTTTCAATCACTCTCTCCCTCTTTCCTTTCCTCCCTTCCTTCTTCTCTCCCTCAGCTCGACGATGCACTCAACACCGCCCCTGGCCTGCCTTTCTCTCTCTTTTATCTATGGTATTTTAGGATACATTTTGGTTATTTTCTTTTACATTATATTGTACATACTGTAAATTTGACTTTACTTCCACACCACCCAGGAGGTAAAAGTTTTGGCGCATTTTTTTTAAGAGGTGACACAAGGAAGCTCTGGCTGGGTTAGACTGGGTCTGTGTGAGTGTTGCCGCACACGAATGTTTAATGTATTATTTTTTTTTTATACAAAGAAATTGGCATATTTTTACTTATGTTCCTGCACATTATCTTATAATCATAATTGTGCCATTATTACTCACCCCAGAAATACGGTACCAGCCAGTAAAACTGACTCCTTTTTTTTTAAGCAACTGTAAAATATTTATGCCACGTTTCTGTATTGCCGTATAAATATTTTACGCATAATAAGTTTACTCTTCTTTCATATACAGTATTATAATACACACGCTAACGTTGTATTCATATGTGTTTATCTTATTTGTGATGCCTTTTACATATATAAGAGCCCTTTCACATCGCGGGTATGGAACACGTGGCAACACCATATAGAGGTTCGTTCTCCACCCAAACCACCAGGTTAGAGTAGTACCACCATAGGGTTGTACTGCACTGAATGGTTCACAAATTGAAGGAAGTGGTTGTGCTTAGGACAGCTGTGGGTTGTAGTCAGTACTGGACTAGTAATTTTGTTGTTGGTGCTGCTTATTTACCCAGACATTTACAGGGTGGTTCAGCAACAACAACTTATTGATAGACTCGTGATTTTATAAGCATTTTTTGCCAATTTTGTGTACCATACAGCATGAAGCATTGATCTTAGCACACTTTTATACGTCTGACCATAAGAAGGTTAAATGCCGTCTCATAGCCAGGACATTCTAAGTACAGTATTACTTTTTGGTAATGCCAGATGGTTTGATTCAGATGCATGAGTCATAGGAACCTGTATTAATATCTAGAGGACTGTACACACTGTATTAGTATTTATGTTTTAGTTGCATTGATTCAGTCTGTCATTACTTTCAAATTTTCAGGAATTTGAGATCATTGACTTCTTCCTTGGGCCACAACTGAAGGATGAGGTGCTTAAGATTATGCCTGTCCAGAAGCAGACCCGTGCTGGTCAGCGCACCCGCTTCAAGGTAAGAATATCAGGACCAACTTGCCTAGCTCCAGGCTCCTATGCTCCTCGTGGAGCAACATAGGATAGGATGATGGATGGATGCTGTTTCTGGATAATATTTTAGTTTTATTTATTTATATAATTTTTACCCTTCATCTGGTAACATCTTGTAGTGTATTATCATCCCAAGGTTTTATTCAAATTATGGGGGACATCTTGTGAAAGGGGTTCATGATTATCTAACCCCTACAGTTCAAAAAGTCTTCCCTAAACCCATTAAAATAATCCATGCAGCTGCAGTAATAAAATTCATAATACTTCAGTAGAGTTAAGGAGTTGTAACTGTTTGTGTAGATCCTCGTATACCCTGTCACACTTGAGTCCTTTCCCCAGCATGGGATAGTTCTATGATGCATGCAGGGAGATCAAGGGAGGGTCTTGTGCAGTGTACTGTTATAGTGCATGAGCCCCATGACCCTCATTCAGTTGATACATTTCACTAATTTCACGCTTTTCCAGAGTGCAGTTTGGTACTTTCTGATTTATCTGTGGAAGACCAAGGGTATATACTAGGACACTGAGAAAAAAGATGTTTTAAGGGATTCTTGCATGTATAGTAAACCTGAATCACATTTGCGTCATGGTTGTTTGCTTAATTGAATTTCAAGGTGATTGACTCGGTACATTGAACCCTTGCATCTTCGTTTTATGCTTATTTGAACTCCAAGTTGATTGACTCTGTGCAGTTAACCCTTGCTAAGCTTGCTTTAGAACTTGGAAGCCCACACAGTTTGAACATCTTCAGTCCAATGGACATTGCAGAGTTGATGTGCATATTTTTGGCAAGTTGAACAATCTGTGTATACACGATGTAGTTCCATGCAAGATTCTATCTATCTATCTATAGCCCAACGCCCTAATCCCGCAAAGGGTGGCCGCAGACAAAATGCCTCCAAGTCACTGTCACCCACCATTTGACTACCCTCCCCCCAACTCACCCCCCCCCCCCCTCCCTCATATACCTCTCAACTCCATCCCTCCACCTCATCCTCGGTCTACCCCTCCCTCTCCCTCCCTCCACCTCACCTACATACACCCTCTTAGTCAGTCTTTCATTCTCCATTCTCTCCACATGTCTCCACATGTCTGAAGTGTTAATAAAGCACTGTACAGTATGTAATAGCCAAGATAAACAAAGCAACACAGGCCTGATAATTAAGATCTTATTACTTTGTGTACTGCATAGTACAAGAAAGGCTGTAGTTGGTGGTATGAAAATATATTTTGGCAATGAAAGTCATTAGGCTTTTGTTCTTATTATGGATGCCATACTAAATTACTGAGTTTTACATTGATATAAAATTGTCTTGTATAGCACTTTTCACTAGGACTTTTCTGACCAAGGTATGGCATCTTAAACACCTGTTCAAGATGGAAAATTGGCTGTGCTGGATGAGGTCTGTCTGCAGTTTGGCTGATTAAAGGTTAGGTGCACATGGTGCCTTTTGTAGGGCATTTAGTTTTTGTAAATTAAGAATAGGAAAATGACATTGGACTAAAGATGTGGGCAGTATCGGGGTTTCTGGCACCTTTGGCATGTAGGGTATCTTCATTTTAATTACATATTGTCCATGAAGCAAGAACAATAACTAGTAGCTATGTATGACGTGGTGGTGGGGGGAGATGTTCAAGCACTGAAAGGGTTTATGGAATTTTTACATTAGCTTGTCCCTTTATTTTAATTCCGAGTCTCTTTTTACCCCATGTTTGGAATGTTTATGATGGTTATTTTTTATTACAAATACCGATGTGCAGTTTTCACTTGTCCACCCCCCCAGAGAAGGAACCATATGCAAACATGGGAAATTTGCTGCTTAAATTAATGAAAATGAAACTATGGTGCTGTAATAATGTTTGTGTAATATTTGTGCATCTAATTTTCCAAATTTTTTACAGGCATTTGTGGCCATTGGTGACTTCAATGGACACATTGGTCTTGGTGTGAAATGCAGCAAAGAAGTGGCCACAGCTATCCGAGGTGCCATCATCTTAGCTAAGCTTTCCATTGTTCCAGTCAGGCGTGGCTACTGGGGTAACAAAATTGGCAAGCCCCACACTGTACCCTGCAAGGTAACTGGGACTTTGCTAAGTACAGTAACTTAGTGGAATAAATGTATAAACCTGCTGTATACAGATAAAGAACACTGTTAGGGTTGCAATGATGAGGAAATATTTGCTTTGAATAGGTAAGTACCAGTACAGTACCAAACAGTATAATCTATTACAGGAGAATTCTGCTAATCCTGTTCTATGTTGCATGTATTTGGCAATTATTTCAAAAATATTTCACTTTACTCCATGCTAGTAGTTGTGTTCAGTGAGTAATTTTGGAGAAACAGATAATGCTTTCACTACAATTACGTATACTTTGTTTTACACAAACTCCTTCCAGACAGCTTTATTTTAGATACAAAGAATGTCTAGTTAAGGGACTACTGAATAACAGCTGAGCCGTCCAGTTGAAAAAGCCTGGAGCTGAATGAAATCTGGAGATTGTGATTGAAATGAAAGGCAGGTCATTGTGAAATTATTATATATGTACTGGTGTGTTTGTGTGTGTGTGTATTATATATAAATGTATATATATGTAAGTACAGTATGTATATATATATATATATATATATATATATATATATATATATATATATACTTGTAGGTGGAGGCACTCACCATCCACTCACTCGATGTAGTGCTGCTCTCGGATGTCTGCCCTTTCCTCTCCATCCTTCTTTGCTTCCATTCTCTTCAGTCTTTCTTTCCTTCATTCTTTCCTTGTCTTTCTGCCTACGGGTGACTTTACACTCCCTCTTCTGTCTTTCCTTCATTCTTCCACTTCCTTCTGCCTGTGGGTGACTACGCTGAGTGACAAGCCAAATGGTTTCCTGTGCACCAGGAAACCATTTACTACGCTGGATGGTAATCATATAACCAAATTGTGGCGCCTAATGGTTTAGTGGGTAATTATTGCGCTCCATTCGGATTGAGCTGTTGAAGGTTTATGTCCAAGGGATGGTTGGGGTTGATTGCTCATGTAACGCCACTCAGGGATGAGTGAAGCTGGTCACTATCATCCTAAATGTCAGGACCAACTTGTCTAGCCCCAGGCTCCTATACTCCTCGTGGGGCAACACAGGATCAGATGATGAATGAAATATATACTGTATATATATATGTTCATATATACAGTACATTGTGTGTGTGTGTGTGTGTGTGTAAATCCAGTGTTCAAATGACAACTGTTTCTACAGGTGACAGGGAAATGTGGTTCTGTGTTGGTGCGTCTGATCCCTGCACCACGTGGTACCAGCATTGTGGCTGCATCTGTTCCCAAGAAACTTCTGCAGATGGCAGGTATTGAGGATTGCTACACCAGTGCTCGTGGACAGACGGCCACACTTGGCAACTTTGCTAAAGCAACATATGCGGCCATTGCCAAAACCTATGCTTACCTGACTCCAGACTTGTGGAAGGAGACAGTGTTCACCAAGTCCCCATACCAGGAGTTCACTGACTACCTTGCCAAGTACCATAAGATTAGTTCAGAGCAGCGCCAGGAGACCAAGCTGTACTAGAAAATGGTTTTATTCAAATAAAGGACTGAACTTGGTAATCATGTATGTTCTTCCTTTTGCCTTTCAGGAATTACATGTAGAGGACACTTATGATTGACCCCCCCCCCCCCTCTTTTTTTTTTTTTTTTTTTTTTAAAGATAACTGAAAAAATCAAATTACAATTGTGGCTCAAGAGCTCTTGTGTATTGATGTTCAACAGCCCAAGACAAAAATACTTTCACAATATATGAATTATAAGGAGGCCATGTTAACTGAAAACAACATTTGACCTGGTAGCTGAGCACCACCACCTTTAAACCTCACCTTCTTTTCCTAACCGAGACTCAGCTGTCTGAGGCACCTGATAGCAAGCCCTTTTCTGTATTCTCTTTATACTCATTTCAAAGCCAAAGAGGGCTGTTGTGTACAGTACAGTATAATTATGTATGCAGCAACTTGTCTAGCTCTCGTGTTCCTGAACTTGGCTCTTCTGAATACTTTCTGGCTTCGGCTTTACTGTCATTCTCTGACTAAATATATCAGTGCTGTTTACTTACCCCTAATTCTACTGACCATGAAAAATTCTTCGACTATCTTACTTTTATGATGGAACACATCGTATCCGTTTCTCCTTTCTCTGAAATCTCCATTTAGGAGATTTCAATGTTTACCATCACTTTTGGCTCTCCTCTCCTTTCACTGGTCCACCTGGGGAACAAGCCTACAGTTTCATCTATTCTTAATGATCTAGTGCAGCTTGTACGTCACCCTACTCGTATCCCTGACTGCCTTGGAGAGAGTTTCAACACACGACCTCTTCCTTACAAGTAATCCTTCTGCTTACACTTAATCTTTCCTCTCTGTTTGACTCCTCCAGTCACAACCTCATTACCATAACTTGTCATATCGCTCCAGTACAGCCTGTGGACCCTCCAAAGAAATGTTCGTTGTGGCACTTTGGAGCTGCTGATGGAAGGCCTCCAGGCAGTACTTCCTTGCTATCCTTATCTCATTCTAGTAGTTCAGTTAATCTTCTAGGTGCTGTCCAGGATGGGTCAACCGGCCCACTGCAGGTGTCCTTTCATCTTATGTTCTTTGATTTTCCCTGGAATGATTGTTTCCACGACCGAGAGCCATCTGTGTGCGCCAAGCGCATTGTGGGGGTTATTCTCTTGGGCATGGAAGCGTACATTCCTTTCTCAAATCCTTTGACTAATGCAAAAAGCCTTGGCTTAATCACGCTTGTTCTGATGCTGTCCACAGCAAGAAGGCCTAAAAAAGGTACCAGAGCCAACTTTACCCTGAATCACATCTTTTTTATCTTTCTGCCCGGAATCATGCTAAGTCTGTTCTTCGCCTTTTCATCCGTACTAAATTTCAGGAAAAGAGGTTGTGTAGATCAGATATTCTTAGATCTTTAGTGGAGAAGTTTCTAGAGAAGGGAAAGAAGATTTATTCGGCCTTCATGGATTGGAGAAAGCATATGACGGTGGATAGACAAGGATTGTGGAAAGTATTAAGAATACATGGAGTAGATGGGAAGTTGTTGAATGCCGTGAAGACTATGTATGAGGGTGCTAAAGCTGCAGGGCGTGTGGATTGTGAACTGAGTGAATCTTTCTATTTGAAGGTTGGATTGAAACAGGGATGTGTCATGTCTCCATAGTTGTGCAATGTGTATATGGATGGGGTTTTAAAAGTGTTACAAGGTAGGGCAGTGGATGTTGGAGCGGCTCTAATGAGAGAGGGCAGTGTTTGGAAACTCCCTGTATTGTTTGCAGATGGTATTGTGTTAAGTAAAAGACGAAAGGGAACTTCAAGGCTTGGTGTATGAATTTGGGAGTGTGTAAGAAACGGAATATAAAGGTGAATGTAGGGAATAGTAAAGATATGGACTTCGAGAGAAGTCAGTGAATGTACAGTGAGGTTGGATGAGGAGGAAGTGGAAAATGAGAGTGCGTTTAAGTACTTGGGTAGTGTGATGAACAAGGATGGAAGTTTAGAGGGTGAAGTGCTTGGAAGGATACAACAAGCAAGAAAGGTTGCCGGTTCCTTGAAAGCAGTGATAAGAAACAGGGAAGTGAGCATGGAAGCGAAAAAGTTACTACATGACAGTATTGTGATACCAACTCTAATCCATGGAAGTGAAGCTTGGACCTTGTTGGAGGGACAGAAGTCAAGAGTGAGAGCAGTGGAAATTAGTTATTCCAAAGGAGCATGTGGAGTCACATGGAGAGACAGACTGACAAAGAAGGAAGTGAAGGAGCGTTGTGGTGTGGATGTGGATGTGATAGGAAGCGTTAAGAGAAACAGTGAGGTGGTTTGGTCATGTAGAGAAGACGGAGAGTGAGAGACTGACGAGGAGACTGTATGTGAGTGAGGTGGAGGGGGAGACCAAGGATGAGATGGATGTAGTGGAGAGGTACATGAGAGAGGGGTGTGTGAGCTGGGAGCAGGGCAGTGAAATGTCTGGGGACGGCGGCATGGAGGCGTTTTGTTTGTGGCCACCCCTTATGGGATAAAGGCGTCTGGCGATATATATATATATACATATATATATATATATATATATATATATATATATATATATATATATATATATATATATATATATATATATATATATATATATATATATATATATATATATATATATATATATATATATATATATATATATATATATATATATATATATATATATATATATATATATATATATATATATATATACACACAATATATATATATAAATATATATATATATATATATATATATATATATGAGTGTGTGTGTGTGTAATGCTAGGTGTTTTAGGGTCTGCCTTCCGTCCATAGAGCACCTAGTGAGTAGCTGGGTTCTCTTTCTAGACCGGAGCTTAGACAAATAAGAGAGAGGCAGGACACAAAAACTCAAGGCAACACCTTACATGTGTATTACTAAATCTTACACGGGAACAAGCAGATGTCACAAATACAAACAACAACAAGCTGGACAATTATAATCCTTGGGCTGCAGATATGGAATAATAGTATCACGCTAGATACTGTACAGGACCAGGAACAACACATGAGCTAGACACTTATGTTGGTGGGGGAGTTTAGATGTCCTAGGCCGGTGGTGGTGGTTGTCTCGATTTCCCAGGGTAGCTTTAATATTTTACACTGGGCCTAAGCGTGACCATATCGAGATGTGCCGTCACTGTTGCATAGAATGTTCACTGTACCTTGGCCCGTAGATCACTTTTACATTACTATGTACCCGGGTGGAACTGGCGTTACTGGAACTTCAACTCAGGGGCCTATGTATGATCTTCGCTGTCATACGGCGGCACTGTACACTATGGTAGGCCCGTCCTTCGGTGTCTTACTCTTGCACTATATTTTCCACCACTTTCTTTTATGCTCTAACCACCGGCCCACTTTAATCTGTCACTCCTACAATGTCTGTATGCTGCATGTGTTCACTTTCACTCACTCAGTCAGGTCGGTCGTGTCACAGACAGGCGCAGGGGTGGCGGCGGAGTCTCAGCCTCCCTACTGACGGGGCTGGGATCCTCCAGGGGCGGCTAGGTCCCGGGGGCAGGGGACAGCGCTAGGGGCGTCCTTTCTCGTCCGGGGCTGTTGGGGGTGTAGAGGCCCGAGGCTTCCGGGCTTGGGGTGGAAGTCCGGCCCTCTGGGCTGGGGCAGAATAGTCGCCTGAACTTCTGAGTCAGGCGCCTGACGGAGGATGAGGATCTCAGGCGTCTGGGTGCAGGGAGGTCCCGCCAGGGAGTCTGAGGGGCGGTCAGGAGGCTGCGGTCCCCGCAAGTCAGGGACGCCGTCAGGAGTGAGCTGCGGCATCGGCCGGCGTTGGAGTCCATCAGGGGCATCTCCACCGGCTGCAGAGAGAAAAGCCTGGTGGTGGTCACAGGGGCCTCTCCGATACTCCTCCAGGCTGGGGACTCCCTCCAAGTCGTGGGTAGGTGGACTGGGCTCAGCACCTGATGAAGGAGCGGCTTCAGGCCGTCTCCGGTGGTAGGGCCTGGCTACTGGCCGTGTCTCTCTCGGGACACCTTTAGAGTGGCTACCGGCTGCCTCCTGCAGGAGGGTAGAGTGGCTACAGGCCGACTCTCCGGGGGCACCTTCAGAGCGGCTTCCGGCCGTCTCCTGATTGACCTCTGGAGTGGCTTCAGGCCATCTCCTGTAGGAGGGTGAGCGGCTACCGGCCGTCTCTCCAAGGGCACCTTCAGAGCGGCATCCGGCCGTATCCTGACTAAGGAGGGAGCGGCTACCAGCCGTCTCCTGATTGGCCTCCGGAGCGGCTTCAGGCCGTCTCCTGTAGGAGGGTGAGCGGCTACCGGCCATCTCTCGAAAAGCACCTTCAGGCCGTCTCTCCAAGTGGCACCTTCTGAGCAGCTTCAGGCCGTCTACTGATGAAGGCGGGAGTGGCTTCAGGCCGTCTCCTTGTTTCCTCCAGAGCGGTTTCAGGCCATCTCCTGTAGGAGGGCGAGCGGCTTCAGGCTGTCTCCCATCCCACTGCTGTCGATGGTCAACCCGCAGTTGAAGTTGTTGCGGATCTAGGCTCACCTGGCGTTGGGGCAGTTGCGGGGAGAAGGGGCACAGGTCAGTGGTGGTTGGGTGACCCTTTTGCCCTGGGTCATTAACCTCCCCGTTATCTCTTCCTCGGGTGGTGGGGTGGTGGTGGCCCGGTGGTGGGGTGGGGGGTGGCGGGGTGGATGGTCCGGCGGCGGGCATTTTAGTTTCCAGAGCCCAAACCCGGCATTTTAGTGTGGAGTGACGCATACGGATCGAGTGAGAAATGAAGTGTGAAGGAGAACTGGAGTTGTTTGGCAGATGGCTGATCGAGTTGAGTAGAGGGTGTTGCGATGGTTTGAGCATATGGAGAGAATGGATAATGAGCGATTGATGAAAAAGATAACTAGATCTGACGTGAGAGGTGTCAGGCTGAGAGGAAGATCACGAATAGGATTGATGGACAGTGTGAAGAGAGCGTTGGATGCGAGAGGGATGTCTGTTGAGCATGGAAGAGTGGCTGTGCATGATAGAAATGAATGGAGAGAAATTGTGAATGAATAAATGATGACGCAGCCCTGAGGGGATATTCTCCCCCATTTTGTCTGATCAGCTGATCAAGTCCGGTGCGGGTATGGGGATGATGGGCAGGGATAAACCAGCTCTGCTGTCGGGCCCTGCTGCAGATGTCACTGGTTGCACTGCTCAATGGACCCTCGTGCGGTGTGGTGCGGTGAGGATCTGTCCCTTCTCCCCTTTGGGGCTAAGGTGCAAATGAATGTGTTTGAGTGGATGAGTAAACTGGGAGTGTGTCGTCCTGCCTCGGCTACCTCCTTTTCCTTGGGGGAAGCAGCCTACTGTAGGTATGTAGATAGATATAGATAGACAAATTTTTTATTGAAAAAACCTCAAACTTTTGACTGCTTGTGTGTCTCATGATGCTCTGGGATACCATGTTTTCCTCTCTCCTGAGAACGATTTCCTACTCGTTACACAATAAGTTCACGTCCCCCGGTTGTGTAAGCATAATAAACGTATAGGTATACTCCGTAGAATAAGGAAACTACTGATAGCAATATTGCACAGTAATAGTTTCACTGGCTTCTCAATTTGCCAGCGATAGGCGATGTATGAGAAAAGTGTAGTTAATAATTGATTTTTTTCCTTCCCGTTCTCTATTGCGCAGGGATACCAACCTCACCCACGTATGGTGCTGCAATATTTCAGTAAAGTATCCCAAACTACGTATGTTTTCTTAGATTTTAGAATTCAACATATATGAGTTTTAACAATTGCGTAGTTTTGTTGCATATTTTACAACTTTAATTTTACATGAAAATGCATTTCGTGTGATAAAGATTGGCATGTGGTCCTTCTCTTCCGATCTCCAGCGGCGGACTCTAAAGCACCATGAGAGGTAGAGGTAATTTATCCATAACTTTTACTGGTATTGTTTCTGTTGAATTATTTTATTTGAACTGAATGACTGCGGAAAGTGAAAGGCGCGTACATGACTAGTAATTTATGGATGAAATCTTGTATTATTCATTGTTTTCGGTAAGACGAAGAGGACCGGGTGAATGATGGAGCAGAGGACGCCATTCCCCACGCTTTGCGGCTTCTCAGTACCCGGGTAGTGGGTGGGTGGACTGATCGGGCTACGTTTACCTTTTAGTTGTGTGGTATAAAGTTAGGAAGTTACGCGAAGGATATTTTGTGGAAATATAAGTACGTGAAGGTAATATTTGATTTGCAGTGATCGATGAGTGGAGGGGTGGCGTCTGTATCAATCCGCCAAGCAGTGGACGGGTGAGCCTGGGGAACTTGCGTCGCTTAATATAGGAGTTAAGAATATGCCATGAGCCAAATGCTGAATGTATTACGTTATCATATTTGTTTTTCCCAACAGTTTATTGCTCTTGTGTGATGGGGAAATCCATGCATGTGCTGAGTCAAGCTTTGGGGGAAAGAGAGAGACGCACAAGATCACCTGCCATCTTAATTTCTTACGGTCTTAAGGAAGCCAATTTTAGTACAGAAGGCAACATGGATAAATGCTTGTTGATTTTGGATTGTCAGGCTTATGTGGAACAAACATACATGTTTTTAGGGTGTTTAAGGAAGTTGCGTGGACACTCGTTGCAGCTTCTTTACTGATCATGTGGTCAGTCTAACCAAAATGAGCCCCCAGACCATCTATGCTTTTAACCACTAGGATTGCCACTGAACCTGACATTGGAAGCACATAATTCCTATCGGACTAAAACATCTAACGTATCCAAATCACCCTGTGAGAGACCCATACGAATGGGAAATTTAGAAGACCTGTAGCTGTGTGGTATTTGTAATCTGGGGTAAAGGTCTTAAAAAATAAAACTACCGCATGGGTGCAGCAGTTCCACCTATCTTACATTCATGTTTTATCTCTGTTTACAGCTAGATGCCATAATCTCATAAGAGATGGCTGTTTGTCACTAAGACAGAGTTAAGGCTACAAAATGGATATAGAAGAAAAACATTTCACCTATTTTGGGGTATTGAAGTAGTCTGAATGCTCATGGCAGCTTGTTTACTGACGATCTCGTGAATCTAACCTGACAACCTAACAGGGTGCTTCTCCCCTCCCCCTCAATGATTTTAACCATTTAGGGTTTCCACTGAACCTGATGTTGTTGGCCCCCAGTTCCTATCAAATCAAAACTTATCCTAATCTATCCTTTTTGAATAGGAAAATTGGAAGACCTCTGCCCATGTCATAAGTTATTGATTAAAAAAAAAAAAAAAAAAAAATGCTGTGAGATAATACATTAGTTACCCCAACAGGCTGGCCCCATGGATTTTTTTATTTTTTTATTTTTTTTTTTCCCAGTAATTGAAGATAAGTTTCTGGAATACCTATGTGATTTTTTTTGTTTTGTTTCCCAAACCCATCTTATGACTATAATTCATCAAAAAATTAATGAAATAACTGCCTCTTGCCAGTAAAAAAAAAATATATATGTATTTGCCATTAAAAACAACTTATATGTTGCTGTAATGTTTGTAACTGGAATATGTTATTAACTACTGTAATTCAGTGATTTTTTTTTTTTTTTTTTTTCCTGTAAATGACACGATTGCTGTAAATTTAGTTTGGATAGTGTAGTATACTATACATGGAAATTGAGGGAGATTTTTGTTTCTGGCCTGTTTCAAGATAAAAGGACATACATCCAGACAGGTGGAAGTGCATGATGTACAGATAACGACAGACTTAATGCATGTCATGCCTCAAGCATGTACTGTAATTTACTGACAGGCTGAGTGCTTAGGATGATTGACAGGGTTCGTGCAAACATTCCAGAGACTGTCATTCCCCTCTTTTAATATTTTGCACTTTATGGTACATGCTATATTGATGCAAGCAGCACTGGTACTGCATAGTGGCAATTGATGCTACAGGCATCTTATGGGTTAAAAGTTAGAGGGGAGGGAATCATCTCTGGAAATTATAATTAATCTCCACCTATTACATAGGTGGAGACTATTGTTTTCACTGGTATTATTATTATTATTCTCACTTTTGAGTCTCGCAACAATTCCAGGAGAACCGGAGACTGCGAGGAATCAGAAGGGTCCAGGTTGTGTGTCATGGTGTTGGCCATGGCTGATAGAAAAAAATTCCAAATCCTTTATGTGCAGTGGAAGGGCATGTCAGAGTCATGTCAGTGTCGTAGACGTTTGTCACGTCTGCTGTAGATTTCAGTACAACCTGTGCCAAGGATCTGAATGGCCCAGGTAATGTGTCCTGGTATGGACCATTGCTGATAGAATATATATTAATTCATTTGTAAATTCTCAAATGTGCTTCAGGGTCAGATTTGAACATAAAGCACCAAATGTCTGGGCAGTGAGAGCAGATCTGATGGGTATGAGTCTCATTTCATTTGTTAAAATAAACAGTAGAGGGTATGTTGACAGGCACTGTTTGGTGTCATATTTGTCTTATGTTATAGGCCGAGGTCGTGGTAGCTGGCGCACCAATGTACAAACTGCAGAGCCTGCTGATGCGTTTGCAACCTCTGCAGTGAACAACCAAAGCATGGATTTCTACCAGTCAAACCTTGCTACACCAGCCATGGAAGTTACACAGGAGGTAACCACTGCTGACATCACATTTTACTTATTATTATTATTATTATTATTGTATTATTGATGGTAGGTGGGGGCACCCACCATCCACTCATTCAGTGTAGTGCTGCTTTGGGTGTCTGCCCTTTCCTCTCTTCCTTCCTCTTCCGTCTTTCTCTCCTCTCTTCTTTCTATCCTCTTCTGTCTTTCTCTCCTCTCTTCCTTCCTCTTTTGTCTTACCTTCATTCTTTCCTCTTTCTTCTGCCTGTGGTTGACTTTATGCTCCCTCTTCTATCCTTCATTCCTTCCTCTTCCTTCTGTCTGTGGGTGACTCTGCACTGAGTGACAAGCCAAATGGTTTCCCGTACACCAGGAAACCATTTACTATGCTGGATGGTAACCACATAACCAAATTATGGCGCCTGGTAGTTTAGTGGATAATTCAGGTCCTCCAATTGGATTGAGGCTGTGTGGGTATATATCCAAGGGATGGTTGGGGTCTATTGCTTATGGTAAGTCACTCAGGGATGAGAGGCTGGTCACCCTCATCTTAAATGTCAGGACCAACTTGCCTAGTCCCGGGCTCCTATGCTTCTCATGGGGCAACATAGGATTGGATGATGAATGGATGGATTTTATTTTACTTTTTTACTTATTTATTTTTTTAATATTATTTTTTTCCTTGCTGGCCAGGGAGTTAAGTCAGTGGAATAAAAGCCTTACCCATCGAAGTATTGTGGGCTGTATTTCTTTAATGGAGAGAGTGAAGGTGTGAGCAGGGGCTAAATATTTACGATGTTTGTGGAATGCATATTGTTAAATACTGGGTAATGTAAACAGACTGCATCCCACATCACAGGGTATATATGCAACATGGTAAAGGAAGTTGAGACTCTTTCTCTTTAGTATAGTACTGGTATTTGTAAAAAAAAATAAATTGGGAGCTTCCATTCCCTTCATACTTCATTTTAATGATCTTGTAGCAGCATATTACCTTATTATTGATACAAAGGCACCTGCAGTTTTCTTCTGTTTAACATTACATGATTTTTGTCACTAAAATGAAATGCTTAGAAGCCAGAGGGTTAGAGGCAATTTGTCTGCTAATGTATAATGTAGCTTGAAAGCAAGTAAAGTAGATTGACTCTGTTTTCTGTTTATGTGTATGGTAAATGCCATCTGTGAACTTGGTTTTTATGGAACCCGGGTCATTCCCAAGAATATGTTGATTTAGTGAAGATTTACTGTAGTTCAGTTGACAGAGCTGTAGTGTTTCTATAGAACTAGTTATTTTCAGTGTCATAAGATTAGATATGAGCAGCATATTCTGTGTTCGTGGAGGACAGTGATTGAATTTAATCTTCCGTTTTGCCATTACTTTTTTTTTTTTTTTAAAACCCCTACACCACGGGCTTGTTTACCAATGACTTGCGTGTCCCGCGGGGTTATTTGGGCTCCGACAGACTCTCAAAAAATATTTGCCAAAAATCAATTATTAGTCCTAGAATAATAAAATTACATATGCTTATGGCACATATCTTCAGCTTTTTCCTGGAATGATTGCTGAGCCTTCGTCGGTTACCGTAGGACTTGTGGAGACCTCTGAAGAAGGGTAACGAAGTCTCCACTTTACACTTCCCGACAACCCGTAATATGATTACCACAGCCAGATACAAAAACTATAAACACTATTCTACAATTTTCAAGTAGTTTGGGATCCATACTCAAAAAAAAAAAAAAAACTGTGAAAGCAATGGAAATTACGAGCGCGTCTGATCGTCGCACTGGCACTAGTTCGCTCTTGGTACTCTGTCATTTATTATTCATAAAACCCCTCACACTTTATATTTCTGTTACTATATAACACTTATATATATCTACAGTCTTTATCCATAAGTTTCCTTCAGTAGTATTAGTTTATTGTCACTGTAGGGATTCAATTTCTTTCAGTAAAATACGTAGCATTCACTTTCTCGTCCTTATTTACTAGCATTGAGAGTGAATGTCACTTTCATCTTCACTCTCATAACTCATAGCATTCAGACATGCTAGAGTGAAACTTTCACTTTCATTACTGCTAGGGTATATACTTGTATTCTTATAATACTACTCATTTACATTTCTATTTACGTTCTCTATTTTATTCACGTTATTTACATTTCTATTTTATTTACACTGTGTTATGCACTGTCACTTGAAGTAACTTATAAAACTATTTTCCATTGTTCACGTATACAGTATTTACATTCATTACTTTCGCTTGCTGTTTACACATTATTTACACATTATTTACAATTTCACTTGCACTGTTTTACTCAATAGAAAGATCGCACTCTTTTATCAATTGTCAGCCCTTTACCTCTTTCCACACGAGGTTTAGTAGGGGGTGAAGGTCACAGGGCCCTTTGCATGGGGGTGAAAAAGTCCTTGAAGTCAGCAAGAAGAAACATACATACCCTCACTTCGGAAGTTTTTGTGTGTGTGTGTGTGTGTGTGTGTGTCCGACTCTGGGCATAGGCTTCACAGCCTGCTATCAAGGCCCAGCAGTCCTCCTACATACCATACACCTCTACATGTCACCACTTCGGCGCTAACACCCACCGTCCATATCGAATACATGCTAGGGCTGTCTCATACAGGACTGGTGTATTGGTATTAGCGGTGGTATTTTTACGACATGTCGGCTGGTCTTCTGGTAGATCAGTAAAGCCTGATTTAATGAAATTCAAATCCTTAAACTGTTCCCTGCCCCAGCCGGGATTCGAACCTGGGTCCGGTGGGACTGCAGGCCACCTCTCTACCGATTGAGCCACCGCCTCCCCCAAGATGAGGGTAAACTGATAACGGAGGGCCGGGGTAGAGGCCTACATAGGGGATATTCAGAGCTACCAATGTTAGCTCTTGAAACAGCTATGTCTAGCACTGAAATGATTGGCAGGAAATCTAGACAATACATTATAAATTAGGTAGTTCCAGGTGAATGTAAATATCACTTAGGCTTCTCCCTTCCCTCCTTACATGTATATTTATTACGAAAATAGATTATACGGCATATTTCAAGGGGAAAAAAACAGCGAAAATTAGCGAACGAGTGCACGTGAGGTGTTGTCAGGTGATAATTAGCCAATTCCAGGTGTATGGCACTCTCACTTACCTTATTTCTTTCTTGTATATATTATTTGGTATAAGAATAGGACATAGGGCTTATTTCAATGGATGAAATCAGTGAAAAATTCCAGGGAAGATTTACTTAGCGTAGCACGGCCGGGCAGGCGAGAGGATAGGGTAATGGAGGGGGGGTAGGGAGGGGAGTCAAGAACGGGGAGAAATGGCTAAATTGTCAACAATGGATGGGAGTGCAGATGAGATTAGGAGTGCTGACTAGTGTTGGACATTGGCAGTACTGATAGATGATACAAGCCCCCACTTGGAAGCCCGGGTGAATTCAAAATAACACAGAATCACAAAAGCGACGCCCCACGGTATGATCCCTTGCTCCCAAGCGTCACGAAAGTGACGCCCCGTGGTTAAGGGGTTAAAGCATTGTCATGCATCACCATCTCAGCCCATCCCACACACTCCTTTGTTTGTGCCTGTCTTACCTATTTTGTACCTACTGAGTGTTACTCTGCTTATCTTGTGACCCACCATCTTCTTTGTGCCCACCTTGCTCATTTTCTGCCCTCCTGATTTTACGTTGCATACCACAACCCTGTGGTCAAGTAACCCTCCACATAGTTCACATACCACAACACTTGGTCAGGTAAACCTCCTCATTGTTCATACCACCCTCGTATCAACAGTACCTTATACTCGAGCATCTCTAGAAGCATGTAATCAGTAGGGCTTCTTTCAGTTTTCTCTGCAGTCTCTAAGTAATACGTATATTTTTATGCCCTCTCTGTTTATACAGTACTGTGGATTATTAATGCACAGCCTCCTTCCCTGACATTCCTTCAGTTGCTGTCCATAATAATTTTCCCTTGGTACCCAGTGATGACCTTTTACAAAATTCACAAGACTAGTGTCAACTCTACAGTTTGTGCCATGTGTCACAAACCATTATTTCTGAGCGTATGTCCTATCATTCCATCCTGATTCCCATAAACTGTCTTTTCAGCTGCATTCCTGTCAGTGAAGTGTGCACATGAATCGTTTGATATCTGTTAATGAACGTCATTAGTATGATTGCCAAATACTGTTTTCTACATGTTGATATTGTAAGCTGCTCAATAGGATGTGTAGGTGGGTTCAGTATAGCCAATTTTTCTCAGTACTCTGAAGACAAAAGTTGAAGTACCTTTATTAGAATAACCTCGTAGCTGTTTTGGGTAATTGTATTCCTTTGCCAGAAAAGGTTAGCCCTGTAGATATGAAAGTAGGTTCTTCATCAGATTTAAGTAGTTTCAATATTTTTAATGTTATTCAGTTTGCACCAGTGCCTGACAGTGATACAACAATGCAGGAAGGGGAACAGCCGACTGAGACCAGGAAGCGTCCTTGGGAGAAGCCTGCAGGTAGGCATTTATTATTATTGTGCCATTATATACAGTATGTAGTGGTATTATTTGCTGTACTGAAATGCTAATCTTAAACTTCAGGACCCATAGTATGGTTATTGCAATAAATAAATAGCCTTCAGTGTGAGGATAATGTAAATTACTGGAATTCATGATGGCTGATGATCTAGTTAGGCTAGGACAGTAATGGACTCTGAACCACTTTAATTCATAAACATAGGTGTAAGTTATGTAACTTCCCACTGAGGCATTTTTGTGGAAAGTTGCACATCACAGTTTTTATCACTCCGTTAAGGAAAGATTGATTTAAAAAACAAAGATTGATGAAGTTAAGTGTTTCCTGCGGATGATTGATGAAGTTCGGTGTTTCTTGTAATGTATTGGATTTAATATATTTGCTTTCTTTTTTGTTTTGTCTGCCTTGTTGCTTATAGGCTTAGTCAGCCAATTGCCATTTTAGAGTTTAAATAATTTCTAAAGTGAACATGTACATAATTATTTTCTTCATGCTGATCATGTCTGTACTTGTTGAACAGTAAATTGTGCTGGGTATTTTAAACTGTTTAGCAGGGATAAGATGCCACGTATTTCACGAGTTGAAAGTGTCTGGGAGCGTCGTGCCTTGTGAGTAAAAGTAGAAAAGAGTAAAGTGATGGTAATGGAAAGAGAAGGTGACTCCCAGTGTGATGTAACCGTGAAAGGAGAGACACTGGCATTGGTGATAGTTCAAATACTAGGGTACAGTGAGAGAAAACGAGAGGATAATGTGCAAAAGAAGTGGAAAGTAGAGTGGCACGAGGAAGGAAAGTCACTGGTGCTATGAAGGCCTTGATAAGAAACAGAGGCTTGAGTGTTGCAGCCGTGCAAGGCTTACATGAAGAAGTGTCGGTGCCAACTTTAAGATATGGATGTGAGACTATGGTGTGGCATGAAAATGAAAAGTTGAGTGAGAGCAGTGAAGATGGGACTGCTGAGGAATGTATGTGGAGTACAGAGAGTGGATAGGATACCCGGTACAAAGTACAGTAATGTGGTTTGTGAGAGATGCAGAGTGAGGAAGTCTGAGGACACTAGAATTGAAGAGAGTGTACTGAGATGGTATGGTCATGTGCAGAGAATGGATAACAATAGAGTGGTGAAAAAGGTATATCTGAGCAAATTTGAAAGAGGGAGGAGGCGAGGTAGGCCAGGGAGAAAGTGGAGGGATATGATGGATGTGTGTGTGAGGAAGAGAGGTATGGAAGTCAGTGAGGCAAGGGGACAAAGAGATTGAGGTGCCTGGATGAATGTTGTGAGAAGAAATGCACGATCAGGGATCTGGCACCCTTTTAACATGACAGCGTTCAGATTGACTCTATCGGATATGCTTATGTGAAGCTACAGAATATGGTGAAAGTTTTTGGCATATCAGTTAGAGCCAGGATTTGAGGGGCTTGAATGATGAGTGAATGGAAGTGTGGCCCATTGGATTGGGCAAACTTGGGCTGTCTGGATGTTGCTACTCCTTACCTTGCCCTGGTGTGGGAAAAGAGGTCCAGATGATGATGATGATGATGAAGAAAGATTGGTAATTAAAGATTAGAAAATAACCATTTATTCTGTAAATACTCTAAGCAAATCCTAGAATGTTCAGGTGTTGAAAGATCAGAATTTATTTATTCAGCCATTACTCATCTAAGCATATCCTAAAAATTTTTGAAAAATATGAGACTTCTCATATTGGTGTAGAGTGCAACCTCTAAAATTTGAAGCGCTTGTGGCCACAAACTTTTCAGTTTTACTGATCAGTGATACTATCTTGCACATTTTTGTATTAAATTCTCTGCATTCTAATCTGCTTGTATTCTCGTCTCTCAGATGTCGAGTCTCGCTGTCAAAATGCCTAACACTTCTCACATACTCTGGCACAAACGTTATTGTCAGGAACTACAGTTCCTTAAACTTTTCCCAACCACTATCCATTCTAGCTGTGCAACTAAGAAGAAACTTGCTTTCTGGCTAGAGAACACTGTATAGATCTCTTCGTATTGGATGGGTTATGACGGTTTTAGCAGGTTATTAAAGCAAGCAGATTATAAAATAAATATCGGTAACTGGTAATATCAAGTTTGTTATGTAGGTTGTCTTAGGGTTTACTTCGGCTAGACTTCCCATTTGATGGAGAGGCTAACAAATACTGTATGACATTATATACTAGACTTCTCATTTGGTGGAGAGTTTAAACAAATATGACCTTGTTAAATATGACTGAACCATGTATTATATTCAGTTTTAAACATGGATGTTTGAAGGCACCCTGCATGAATGTGCAATAGATTTTTTATTTATTTTTTTTATTTTTTTATTTTTTACAAGGTGGTAGGTGGGGTTGCCCACCATCCACTCACTCGTTGTAGTGCTGCTTTGGATGACTGCTCTTTCCTCTCTGCCCTCCTCCCTCTTCTGTCTTTCCTTCATTCATTCCTCCTCCTCCTGCCTATGGATGACTTTACACTCCCTCTTCTTTTTATCCTTCATTCTTTCCTCTTCATTCTGCCTATGGGTGTCGTTACAGTGAGTGACAAGCCAAATGGTTTCCTGTACAGCCAGGAAACCATTTACTTTGTCGAGTGGTAACCATATAACCAAATTATGGCACCTGGTGGTTTAGTGGGTAATTAAGGTGCTCCAATTGGATTGAGCCAGTGCAGGTTTACATTCAAGGGGTGATTGGGGTTTATTGTTTTACGTAATGCCACTCGGGTGAGTCAGGCCGGTTACTCTCATCTTGTCAGGACAAACATGCGTAGCCCCGGGCTCCAATGCTCCTCGTGGGGCAACATAGGATTGGATGATGGGTGGATAGATGAAACAATTGTACATAAGCAAACTGGAATTTGGTCCAGTTTACCATTTATTTCAATATTGCTTGTTGCCTGGTAATGGCTATACAAGACACTGATTGCATGGTTATTCCTGAGAAAGCTAAAGCAGTGAGTGTTGAATTAACTAGGTCCATAATGTGCAATATGCATTTTCTTATGATGCAAGAGTATAATGGTTATATGCATTTTTTATAAGACATCATCAGGATTACAGAGGCTGGAAGACTAGATCAAATAACTTGCGTCTTTACTGATATGTAAGAAAACTTCGAATTGGTCATGGTAATGATTTTTTTTTTTTCCCCCAACTGATATGCACTTACATAATTAATGTAGTCCCATCGAGAAAAAGTTATCATGTCGTTGCAGAAGTTGCAGTTAGTACCGTTGGCTTATGTGTTTATATTTCAGCATTGATGGAATTTTAAGGTGCTGTCCTGAGGTTACTGACTTCAGTTTAAGCGAGTGTAGGTGAATGCGTAATTTGAGTTGCCAGTTATTCATTGAACCTCTTTTTTTGTTTTGACAGCGGGCTAGTTTGATGGCCTTGCAGGGCCATCTATGGTCCCATGACCTGTTATGTCTCCTCACGACACTAGTTAATTGTAGCACTCCAGAAAACCAGACTTTGGGAGCCTTATGATAACTCTTTGTCTTGTTGGCCAGGTCCATTATTGTGGTATGTAGTCAAAAGCTTAGGAGAGTTATCAATAGGCTCCTTGCTGGTTGGCATGCATGAGGCTGGGTGCATACTTAACAGTCGTAGAGACATTTTCAGACTTTAATTAATTGAAGCGAGTTGCCCACACTTGTCATGGATGTCTGGCTGAGGTGGGCAGTACTTGAAGAGTACTGGATCCTACGCAGTCATTCCAGCCAAATTGCATTACAATTGAAATTTAGTATCAAGCAGGATCATTAATTTATGCAGTACCAGGACTTACTTTAGCCCCAGTTTATTTATGTTATGTGCAAGTAATGGCAGGTTTGTTTGTATGTAAATGGCAAGTGTGTTGCGACCTTTCAATTAATATGTGGTGGCAGGCGTCAAGGTCAAGAGAAAGAAGGTGCCTGGAGCAAAGAACCTCAAAATCCGGCGATACGTGCAGCCCAAGAATGCTGTCATGTGCCTCAATGAGCTGCGTCCTGGAGTGACATACACCATGGAGCAAGAGGGCAGCGTGGGACAGCCGTTTTGCATATCTGTTGAGGTACCTGGTGTGGTATGGGAAAAAAAATGGCCAGATAAAGGAACATGTTGAGCTATTTCTTTTTTTTTTTGTTTAATTTACAAGTTTGCCATGATTTTATCTGACTTATCTCTGAAGATACTAATTTTGTAATACTGTATATTTTTTCCAAAGCTGTATGTGACTGATGAGTAACCAAATTTGGCAATTCTTCGACTGCTTAGGTTGATGGTCAGAAGTACAGAGGATTTGGAAGCTCCAAGCAGCTAGCCAAACAAGCTGCAGCTGAAGCAGCACTCATCAGTTTTGTTAAGCCGCCAGTGGCTGCATCAGGAGCAACTGAAAACCAAGAGGAGGACAAAACTCCGTGGGCAACATTGGCTTCTTTTGCTATTTACAAATTGTTCAATGATTGGCGTGAGGGCCGTGTAGGCATGTGCCCCCCACCTGCCCAGCCCTATGGCACTGCACTTCCTCCTGGTAAGAATACTGTACAGTAGTAAGCTAGCAGGGAGATGATCTTTAACCTAGTATTAAGATTTAACCTTTTCATTTGAACCTTAGATAGTAGTGTAAAGTACAGTAGTTGCTGCTTTAAAGCAACTATGTTGGTTTGAGATTTACTTTAAGTGAATTTGATGTAACCATGGCATGAATTGTTGCCCCTTGGCTGAGGCTTTATGTGGGTTTGGTAAGTTAACTTCGGACGATATTTACATCTGCCATTATGGTGATTATGTCACAGTGTAGGAGACAATGATTGATGTCCTCATGGTTGTCTTGTACATTACTAATGGATAGGGTCTTCAGAGTGGCTAAAACTCTTGGTATGCAGTGCGGATGAGGGTGGAAAAACCCTAATCTGGTTTGTGCACATGATGTGTCACTGTAATAGTGAACAAGAGCTTTGCAAAATGGTGCAGAATATTGTTTGATTTGGCTTGCATTGGTAGTAAATGTAGATAAGTGATGGTTGTTAAGAGAAATGATTTTCAGTGTGAAGTACAGTAGAGTCGTGATTTAAGCAAAAAGAAACAACAGTCTTACAACAACACGGGCATTTAATTTCTCCTCTAATTACATAGCATGGTAATATCACTCAATTGCGCGAGAGAAACTGTGGGAGATGGGTGCGTTTAGGTATTAGATTTCCATATACAACTCGTCTGTTATACTTTTGTCGGTCACTGATTGGCTTCCTCGACCCAACCCAACACATGTGACCATTGTCCCATACCACCTGCCACAGCCTGTCTCAGTGTTATGTGGATGGTTGCTGTGATAAGTTTATATGCTTATTTCCTTGCTCCTCATTTCCTCTCAGAACTGAGCACGTGGTTCCAAACTAACTTTAGTTATGCCTAAGCATCCTGAAAGTGCTATGAACACAAGAAAAGCATTTATTCTAAATGAAAATGTAAAATTGTTGGACGAAGTGGTGTGTGGTGTGGGAGTTTAATGCAAACGATTAGGCAGATAAAATGAGTCGAGTGTGTTTACGTTGTGGATAGTTTTCTTAGTTGGGAAAAGAAAAAGTTAATGATGGTGCAGTAAAATTCATGTTTTCACCTTTAGTGCAACGAATTAAAAGGCTTTGTGCCCGATCTTTGTTATGAATTGACGATCATTGGTCATGAAAATTCGGATCTTACAATGTGTGAAGACACTACGTGTTGACATAAATAGTTAGGTATGATAATTATTTGAGTTCAGTTCTTGTGAATTATACTGTCATACAAATTATACATCCTGGCTGACTTGTTTATTACTCACGATTACTGCATTGGTGTGTATCTAAGAAGTGAGAAATATGCAATCACTCCATGGTAATGACTTCAGCATTTTTTATTTTTTTTTATTTATTTATATTTTTTAATGACTGATGGCTTTAAAAAATAGTTTCACACTGCGTTTATATATATATATATATATATAATGAGTGCTGAAAGTAATTCCTGATGAAATATGCGTGATGCTGGGCGGCCATTATTCAAGTATTGTGTAGGTCAAAAGTTTTTATTTGATTGGTTATGGCACTTGGTAGTTTAAAGGGTAGTTATGGCGCTCCAGTCAGATTGAGCTGGTGAAGGTTTATATCCAAGGGGTGGTTGGGGTTATTGCTTACGTAATGCCACTCGGATGAGTGAGGCTGGTCACTCATCTTAAATGTCAGGACCAACTTGCCTAGCCCTGGGCTCCTGTGCTTCTCATGGGACAGCGTAGGATTGGATGATGGATGGATGATAATGAGGGCTTTCAAGAGGCTTAGTGGCAATCTTTGGCAATTAAAATTTTTATGGGGAGTATTAGGGGGCAAAACTAATTGACTAGGTTCGGTTTGAATGCAGTATACACTGATGTGTCCAGTTGGTGAGATCTTATGTAAACACACTGTCTTGGATGTCTTAAGGCAAACGTATTTGTAATAATATATCTTTAAATATATATTTAACAAAAAATCCGAGGCTGCAAGAACCTAACCCCCTATTTTACATGTAAATAAGTATATGTCACGTTTTAGCGCGAAATTGTTTGCCCGAGGTTCTGCATAACCTGTCTCATGTTGTATGGAGACTCTTCTGTACTGGTGCTTGGAGGGAAACTTGTTTGATGAGTGAGTATAAGTAGCCCAGCTAGTAGGGTATAATGATTGAAGAAAGGTAAATGTGCAAAAGAAGAGGAAAGTAGAGTAGCCCAGTGAAGGAATATAGCTTGTGTGACAAAAGTTAAGACCATAATTTGAAACAGGTCTGAGTTTGGCTACCAGCAGATTGCATAAAGAAGTTTAAGTGACCACATTAACTTATGTAGATAAGACTGGCTTGGAAAGATCGTGAAGAAGTTAGAGCAATGGAAATACAATTATTGAGGAGTGTGGCATCCAGAATGGATATGATAAAAATTGATATGTTTAAGGTAAAATAAGGAAGAGTGTGAATAGCAGATTTGAAGAGAATACTATTAGATTGGTCAGTAGAGCCCATTTATCAGTCAGTTCAGTATTGCCTCATCAGGAGCATGCAATGAATAGATTATTATAGAGCAGTGAAAAGGGTACATGTGAGCGAGTTTGAAGGTGGTAAGAGGTTTGGTTGGCAAGAATGTGCATAGATTTAATGAGTTAGTGTGAAAGCAAGGTATTGAGGTGAATAGGTAATTGACATGATTTGGTAGGTTGGGCAAATATTGGATGGAAGGAACACATAAAGATTTGGAATAACCTTTTAACTTGATCATCAGGTTGACAAGAATAGTAAAATGAAGCACATACATGGTGTAGGCTATATGCCTGTGGGCTGGACTCAGGATTCTCGAGCTTGGAGAATAAGTGAATGGAATGTGGCCGATTTCATTGGGTGTGCTGTTGATTAGTATGATGATGATTGTTAGTATTGAGCTGATGTTCATACGGTTAACCTTTGGTTGAGCTTAAGCATTACGGGATATGGATGTCATCTTTACCAGACTTCCTCATTGCAGAAATTATGGTAAGTTGTAACTTAGGCTTTGAGGGGGATGAAAGTACCACAGTGGTACAGTGTTTGAATATCATGATTTCTGTTTAATATATAATCTTTCAGTGCTTAAGAACCACTAGTCCTGCTTCTATTGCTTTGAATGTTATTGCTCCACCCTTTAACGAGGAGCTATCCAAAATTTTCTGGACTGGGATCGCGACACCTAAACAGGTTGGAGTAGTGTGATGTGCCTCTATGTGGCAAGACTAACATGCATTGTGAGCCAACATGCCACATGGCATGGAGCTAGGCAGAAGTGGGGATTAGTGATGTTCATTTGTTTACTGTCATGCACATGTTGTCAGGCGATTTTTGAGATGGATATATAAAAGAAACAGCGAATTTTCATCTGATTTTGTGCGACTCTCAGGAGAAATGCAACAGAGACCCTGGCAATGATTCAAAAGTGTTTGGTGAGCAGTCTCTTGGTTGGACAGCCTCACCAAGACCCAAAAAGGCTAGAGAGGTGAAAAGCAATGTCAAGAGCTTGCTGATCATTTTCATTGACTTCAAGGGGATTGTGCAGAAAGAATTCATCCCAACTGGCCAAACTGTTATTTCCAACTTCTACTGTGATGTTTTGTGGCGACTGTGTGAAGATGTGAGGAGACATCCCAGCCTTTGGCGATACAACAACTGGCTGCTTCACCATGACTATGCCCTGGCTCACAGTGTGCCTAACACCCAGCAGCTTTTGACCAAGAACAACATGGCTATCATCCCCCACCCTCCTTGCTCGCCGGATTTGGCCCCCTGTGACCTCTGTCTGTTCCCAGAAATGAAGTTGAAAGGGCGTTGTTTTGATGACATTGAGGACATCCAGTAGGAATAGCTGGCAGTGCTAGACACTCATTGAAAAGGACTTCCAGGAAGCATTCCAGCAATGGAGGAAGCACTTGGACTGGTTTATAAGTGCACTAGGGAACTACTTCGAGGGTGATGGCTGCCAATAGGAGCTATGGTGAGTTTTCAGTTTTATATAGCATTATTCCAGAAAATTTTGGATAGCACCTCGTACTATGTTCTGCTGTGACTGTTTTCCAAACCCTGAATATTAAGCTTGTTCTGTGATGAGATTTTTTTATAAAAGATATGGGTAGTAAGTGGATTACTACCCTGTGACTGTGGGAGGTATTACCATGGTGGTGGAATATGACTACAAGCTAGGTAGCTATTTTGATTTTGCTCTAACTTAGCCTAAAATTGCCATCACTGCATATTGGATGCAGAGTTGTAACTGGAGATTATCCCTTGAAGTGCTATGGAAAGGATTTACTGCTGTAGCAATGTCTTTTTCTGCTACTGAGCTACTTGATATAAGTTGCAAAGGGACAAAGATTTGGGTCGTTACATTTTAAATCGTATTGCCACGTTCATTGCTCTCATTCAGGAAACATTGGCACAAGTACTTGAAGTCATAGTCCGGGCTGAGACACATTTTCACAATGTATTACATATTTTCCCCCCTTCTCCCAATAGTTCCCAGCAACTGTTGGCCAGTAGTTAGATGTTTTTGGCACTTATATAGCTTTGTCCTTAAAAAACATCGGCTGTTCCATAGCCAACCTTGATTTGGGGATTCCATGGGAGGAAGCATGGCATCATTTGATTGATTGCTTTCAAAGGTATTAGCCAGTATTGAGTTCACTGCAGGATCAGGCCTTTTCAATGGGAGAGATATCCAGAATAAATCCTTCCCCGTGCAGTTGGGGAATGGATGCATGTATGAAGTGGAATGATTGTTTTAGCTGTGTGTGTCTCGGTCTGTATATGTCATTGAGAGGGGTTGTTACCCAAATAAATGGCCTGAACATGTGTACAGAGAGGGGAAAAAAAGTTTGGTGCGAGGAATGAATTCGTGACATACATATATACCTGTGCACTGAGGTTATGTAATGAAAGCAGTTGAGATTGAAGAACACTTGGTTTGGCTACTTCAGCGTGTTCAGGAGTATCTCATTGGCTGTCATTATGGGCATAAGCAGTGTGGCATAATGATTTGGCACAATCTCGTGGTAAAACGTGATAAATGCATCTTGGGTCTTGATCAATAGCTTGCTGCACTTCAGTGACAATAATTCTTTTTTTTTTGGGGGGGGGGGAGGGGGTGATAATCATATCCCCTATAATCCTAGGTGGCTTCAGTCTGGCTGTTGAGCCTGTCGGAAAAGGTTGTGTGAGTTTGCGATATGGTCTCCTAAGCCTTCCCCTGCTGATAGTGATGAAGAATTAATGCCCTGTATGCTAGAGACAGACTCATCTGGGGATGAATCTGATCTATACAGTACAGTATGTTGTGTCAATTGATGAAGAGGATAGTGATCATGACCTCCCAAAATAGGACCCTGATGAGTCCCCAAGCAACAGTGACTGGAGTTCAGAAACACTTTATGAGTGAGTCACGGTCTTCCTTCCCCATCCCTTTCCTAAAGGATTTTATTTACTTTTAGTTCCACTTTTCATTGAGGACACTGCTTGAGGGTTACGTAATTGTATACATAAAATTTCGATAAAATAGTGTTAAAAAACAGAACATTATTTATAGTGCCACCACCATTTTCCAGAGAGATAAATCCACCTGGTATGGGAGTGTAACACTGCTTACATTTGGTGGTCTGCCTGGTAATGAAGGGGTTAAAGTAGATTCTTCTATAACATCACCTATTTACATGTCTGCTACAGCGTGTGCTCAAATTGTAGACTCTGGGTACACACACATTGTTAGAATACAGTACTACCACCAAGCCACTGTAGCTGTGACTTCAAAAATATTGTGGTAGGTGGGGGCGCTCACCATCCACTCACTTAGTGTAGTGCTGCTCTCAGGTGTCTACCCTTTCCTCACCTCCATCCTTCTTTCCTTCCATCCTCTTCTGTCTTCATTTTTTCCTTGTCTTTCTGCTTACAGGTGACTTTATACTCCCTCTTCTGTCTTTTTCCTTCATTCTTTCCTCTTCCTTCTGCCTGTGGGTGACGCTACACTGATTGACAAGCCAAATGGTTTCCTGGACACCAGGAAACCATTACTATGCTTGGTGGTAACCATATATCCAAATTTGGGCGCCTGGTGGTTTAGTGGGTAATTATTGCACTCCAGTCGGATTGAGCCAGTGAAGGTTTATATCCAAGGAATGGTTGGGGTTGATTGCTCATGTAATACCACTCAGGGACGAGTGAAACTGGTCACTCTCATCTTAAATGCCGGGACCAACTGCCTAGTCCCGGGCTCCTACGCTCCTCATGGGGCAGTGTAGGATTGGATGATGGATGAAAACTGTAAACAGTAACAGGCAGTGACAGAGGTAAAGTATTAAGAGGAGAGTGGTCATCTGCTTCACCTGGTAATGTTTTATTTTGCATTGGTTGGTACTACTGAATGATTTTTTTTTTGTAGAGGTTTAGCGGAGGGGTTTGGTGTTGCTCTCATTAACCCTTGTAGTACTAGTGGTCTGTGCACTTTTTAATAACATCATCCAGTGGTAGCAGGAAAAGGCATTTGTCAGGTTGAATGGGGTTAAATGATTAATAAGAAACTTTTGAAGCCAGAATTTGATGTGCACAAGAACAATTATTGTTATTGTCCATTTTTCTGATTGCTGTGATTCTTGACATTGTTGACAAGAGTTAACTGGGTTTTGTACAAGGTGGGAGTTATTAAAAATGGCATAGGTACAAATTCTCTGCCTTTATCTTTTCTGCTACACAGTGCAAGGCTGAAGCAGTGTTTCAGATTGACTATTTTTGTGCTGGTTATTGTAAGGACTGAATGCTTTCTACATTGCAGGGATGGTCCAAGCATTCCTGAACCAGACTATGGGAGCTGCTGCTGCGGTGAAGGAGGAGGACTCGGGCACCAATCCGGCCAGCATGTTTACCGATGCTATTTGTGCTCATCTTGGAGGTCGAGCTCCCAACACTGCTAATGAGAATGTAAAGGTATGAATATGTTGATTGCAGGATAGGTAAATGGTCAATCTTTGTTCATTGTTGCACGTACAGATAAAATTTGAAGTTCATATTATTGATATTTTGTAGTAGAAAAGTAAGTGCTTTGCAGTGGATATTTGAAGTTCATAATAATGATATTTTGTAGTAGAAATGTAACTCTTGCAGTGAATCTTCTGATGTTAATCCACAGCTAAACTTTACAGCATGAAATTTTTTTGGTGGTGGAATGGAATAATAAATTGGTGATTAATTCAAAGCAAAATGTAAAGGCTGGTATTTTTTCTGTTAAAGTAATAACTTGTTGGGTGAATAAACATAACTCAAGAATTACCATGCTGAGCCTCCAGTAACTTAGGAACCCAAAATTGCCTTTCATAATCTAGAACCCTGACCATTAAACCATTGTGGTGATATGAGCCTGTCACTCCCAAAAACTTTTTATATACTGTATTATTCCTGCAGTGATATGTTACCTGCTGGTAAATTATTGTATGTTCTTAGAGACTCAGGGTGAATGATCGTGGTAGTGGATTGTTCTCTTTTACCATATTGGGTAAAAGGTGATCTGAAGTTTAGCGGAGCATCTGGCACTCAAGGTCTTCCAAACTGTACAGGGAGTCTTCATTCTTTATGTGTGTGTGTGCATATATATATATATATATATACACACACATACACACATACACGCATACATACAGTAAAAGTCCTGTGATCCAAATGGTAGTTGGCCAAGGTCTTTCAGACTTTTTAGGGACCTCTGAAAACATTAGAAATATATGCATTCATGATTACTAATTTCTGCTCAGGGGTGCCCCTTTCCTACCCCTGTACACCTGAGGAAGAGGGAAGGGAGGGGAGGAAACGAGCTCCATGGGCCACTACCCCAGCTCCCAACGCTCCCCCAGGGACCTCTGAAAACATTAGAAATATATGCATTCATGATCACTAATTTCTGCTCAGGGGTGCCCCTTTCCTACCCCTGTACACCTGAGGAAGAGGGAAGGGGGGGGAGGAAACGAGCTCCATGGGCCACTACCCCAGCTCCCAACGCTCCCCCAGGGACCCCTGAAAACATTAGATATATATGCATTCATGATCACTAATTTCTGCTCAGGGGTGCCCCTTTCCTACCCCTGTACACCTGAGGAAGAGGGAAGGGGGGGGAGGAAACGAGCTCCATGGGCCACTACCCCAGCTCCCAACGCTCCCCCAGGGACCCCTGAAAACATTAGATATATATGCATTCATGATCACTAATTTCTGCTCAGGGGTGCCCCTTTCCTACCCCTGTACACCTGAGGAAGAGGGAAGGGGGGGGGAGGAAACGAGCTCCATGGGCCACTACCCCAGCTCCCAACGCTCCCCCATACCCCTACCCTCCACCCGTCATTCTTAATTGGCAGTTACATCTAAAGCTGACTTCATACTTAACACTCTTTGTCCTGGTACTGATACATAGAACACTAGGATATGTAAAAAGCTTATAACTATCAACATGCTGCAGCAAGAAATTAATTCATTATGACGACAGTAAAACGAATATGTTAACAATGACCACCTCAGGCCTCATGCGTTGGGCACACACACACACACACACACACACACACACACAGTAACTTTTGTCTAAGCAAGCATGATGCCATTGTTAATGTTTTTGTTTTACTGTCATCATTATAATGCATTAATTTCTTGCTACAGCATGTTGATAGGTATATGCTTTGTACATATCTTAGTGTTCTATGTTTGTATTAGTACAGGGATCAAGTGTGTTAAATATGATGTCAGCTTGAGATGTAACTGCCAGCTAAGAATGAAGGTTGGGGGATAGGGGTATGGGGGAGGGTTGGGAGCTGGGGTAGTGGTGGGTGGAGCTCATTTCATCCCCCCCTCCACTCTTCCCTGGGTGTGGAGGGGTAGGAAGGGGGCATCTCTAAGCAGAAATTAGTGATTGTGAGTGTACCTGATCATTAAATAAACACTTGAAATGATACGGGTCGTTGTTTTACTCACTGGAAATGCATAGCACTGTAGATGAGCAGTTGCAGGCAGGTACATCCAAGTCGAAGAGCAAGTCCAAGCCAGATAAATAGATAAAGGCCAGAAAAAAAATAAAAAAATTTCACCCTAAACATTCGGAGTATTGGGATATTCACGTTATTGGTGGTCAGGTTGAAGGACTTTTGCTATATATATATATATATATATATATGTGTGTGTGTGTCTTTCTGTGTATAATTTGCTTGCTGTCAGTTTCATGGAGATTTCTAGTAAGAACTGCCTTTGTTTCATTGTTTCATGTGGAGGTTATTTGATATTTTCCTGTGGTTTACAGTTATCATTAGTTATGTGTATAAACAGAATTATTTTTGTAACAAATTCCTGTCTTAAATGAGGACTGCCTGTATTAACCCCTTCAATCTGATGATGTGGTTATTATTTTATTCTTGCTATCTTCATGACATTTTAATCAAAGCCCTTCTCTACTAGGGTGTTTGTCTTAGCTGAGTTAAAGTTTGGTGAGAGCAAGAATATCATAAAAATAATGTACTCTGGCTGAAGTGGTTAAGAATGAAAAAGGTTACATATGCAAAATATACAGTGCATGGTGAGTAATACATATTGTATTGTTATTTTCTTGGACGTTAGGGGCTACTAGGAGTAATGTATGAATATATTCAGGGATTAGAGAATTGCATTTTTTATGCCAGTGTCCAGGTATCTGCTATATTTCCTGCCATAGAGTATGGAAAACTACATTATGAATTATTTTCAGTGAAAGTTTCTAAGGTACACACATACAAAAACTTTAATTTGCCAAATGTGTTTTAAAATTAAATCCCTGAAGACTGCAAATCTCCCAGTCCCGCCATCCCCAGAACTGCAAAGAAGGGTCCAATTTTTTAACTTTCACCAAGGTAAATTTTTTTTTCTTACTGATTTCAGGAGCTTGAAGTTACGTCCATCCATCCATCCATCATCCAATCCTACGTTGCCCCATGAGCAACGTAGAAGCCCAGGGCTAGGCATTTAAGATGAGAGTGACCAGCCACACTCATCCCTGAGTGGCATTACGTGAGCAATAAACCCCAGCCACCCCTTGGATATGAAGCTTCACTGGCTCAATCGGACTGGAGCGCAGTAATTACCCACTAAACCACCAGGCACCAAAATTTGGTTTTATGGATACCACCCAGTGTAGTAAATGGTTTCCTGGTGTACAGGAAACCATTTTGCTTGTCACTCAGTGTAGAGTCACCCACAGGCAGAAGGAAGAGGAAAGAATGAAGGAAAGACAGAAGAGGGAGAGTAAAGTCACCCATAGGCAGAAGGATGAGGAAAGACTGAAGGAAAGAACGACAGAAGAGGATGGAAGGAAAGAAGGATGGAGGAGAGGAAAGGGCAGACACCCAAGAGCAGTACTACTTCGAGTGAGTGGATGGTGAGCACCCCCACCTACCACAAAGGCACACTCGAAAATGTATATTTCATTCACATATGACTAATGGTTACCGCAATATCGACCATCAAAGAACGTCAAAAATAAAAATGGTTGCCCCTCATATATACTGTAGAGAGGGAGAAAAAAATAGCATCAAAGTAGATTTTGGTGCTATAGATTTGAAGAGCTTGATTTTATGCACCAGATGTATGTTTTACTCTCATATGTTTAATGGTTACTGCTCAGTCAACTGGCAAAAATAAAAAGTCACTCCTTGCTATGAGTGAGAATGGGACATCCTTGAGGAGTAAGGGGGAATAAGGAGGTGAAGGGAGTGGGGGGGGGGGACATCAGGAAAGGGGAAAAGAGAGGGAAAATGTCTGCCACACAGAGGGCAGGATCCAATGGGGCAAAGGGAGGTGGAGACATGGCTTGGGGAGGGGAGGTCCTCACACCCGGGGAGGGGGCCGGATCATGCCTCCCGCCACTTGATCTCTTTGCTTCCATTGGCTAGGTACCATTTATGTCATAAAAGAGGCGGAGCTACAGCTCTCCATTTTGGAACCTGTCTTCAATCGTTGGCCGTAGGACTTTATCGCATATTTTCTGAGGCCCATGATTGTCAGCCATAGGACTTAAGGGTAACGGGGAGCTGTCAAGTCACAGTGAGAGAGCCCACCATCCATACTCTTCAAGTGATGCCTGCTTATAGGTGACTGCACTGAATGACAAGCAAAATGCTACTTGCACTCCCTGAAACCAGCAACTTTGTTGAAGTGAACCATATAGCCATCCAACTGACACTTGGTCTAGTGAGTTAAGGCAGTCCATTTGGATGTTTGCTCTCAAATTGCCACTTAGTGTGAGCAACTGTCACTCACCATAACATTCTGGATTAAGTAGATTAGCCTTGGACCCCTATGCTTTTGATGGGGCAGTAAATAAAAACTGGTGATAGATATGAAGGTGATAAATTTTGTCAAACTGAATGAAGCAGTTTAAAGTTCAGGAAAGACTTGTTTACTTCTTAATAGTATGAACATTTGGTGAGTGATTGCATTGTATGAAGGTTTTTATTAGGGGAAAGGGTGGGTAGAAATAAAGGAAAGTGGAGATGAAAAGTACAGTGAGCAAGATGACAAACAACCAGTACAGGTCAGAGAATTAGACTGAACTCTGTTGAGAAGGAAAGGTGGAGAAATGCCTTTTGTGTTATGGCCTGACCATTAGCAGCCTGACATCAATCCATCCATCCATTATTGCCCCATCATGAGCATAGGGGCCTGGATTAGGCCACTGATTCCAAACATTTAAGATAAGAATAACCATTGTTATCCCCTGAGTGGCATTACCAGAGCAAAAACCTTCAGTCACCCATCAGAAGCAGATCTTATTGGGCACCATCCAGTTAGAGTGCCCTGACTGATTAGGCCACCAGGCATATACACTGCGCAGGAGCAATGGGACTAATGTACCCCATCATCATAAAGCAAATTGCTCGCGTGTTTCGGAGAAGTATCGTAAAGAAAAAAGTACCTTAGTGCCATAGGAGTATGTGATTAATGTTTGAGACAAAATATGGGAGGAGAACATTTAGGAAAACATATGGCAGGAAAAGTGTATTTTGTATGAGCCAGTATAGTTTGGATATATCACCATCATCATCATTATCCATCATCATCCAGACTTCCTTTCCCACCCTAGGATGGGGTGAGGAGTAGCATCAGTTTGGATTTACAGTAGTACATTTTGATACTTGGAGTATTGGGACATCTAAATATTTAACCACTTAACTACGATGACATATTTTTTATTTTTAATCTTGCTCAAAGTTGATTTTTATCAGCCAAGTACTGATTATTATCAAAAAGGGTATGATATACTGGTAGCATTCATTAATGTCTTCAGTGAATGGGTTATCCTAAACTGAATTAATCATCTGATAGCAAGATTAACTTATGAAACATCATCGTATGGAATGGGTTAAATTCCTTTCTTATTATAGATATATCATATGCCATACACAGTCCAAGCTTGACACTGGTGTGGTCCAGCCGGCAGACATCCTGATGAAAGTGCCCAACCCAGCGAAGCAAGTTCCAGAGAATGCTGCTTCCATGCATCCTGTGATGGTGCTTCACCAGATGAAACCTGGCCTCCTGTATAACATTCAGCAGACCACAAAAGAAAACAAACCTTACTTCAATGTGACAGCTGAGATTGAGGGCAAGGAGTTTGTCGGGGAAGGTAAGTTGTAGGAGCTTAATGTTGATGTTTACAGTAGATGCATTGCTGGAGAGGAATGTCATATGGTGGCTCCAACACTGGGGAGGTGCCAGGGTATGTACACTGGAGGAAATTCCATGTTCTACACCTGCTCAATACTCTGAGCCACTGTATGTAAGATAACTAGTGAAGTAGTAGCCAGTCACCCACATATCTGGTAACTGTGTGTGTGAAGAATAGGGGCAGGAGTTATTAGCTCCCCAAACTCCTCCTCCCATATCTCCATCCCTCTCACACACAGTTACAGGATTGGCAAGTGTCCAGTTACTGCTTCTCTAACACTTGTTTCACCAATGGTGGTTCAAAGTGGTAAGAGAGTGTATAATATGGAACTCTCCTTGAGTGTACATGTCCCTCCTTCCCTCCCTTCCCTGTCCTCTGAAAAGAGGATGGTGGCTACAGCATGCAGTCCAAATCCGGACGATTGCTGCATGGAAAAAGTGAATGGAAGCTCAACTCTGGTACAGAGTTTGTGAGTGATGATGGCTGCAGGTAAACCTTATAGTCTTATCGTATCTTATCATTTATAAAGGATCCAATATACTTTCATGTGTTGGCCTTGGTCACCTAATGGCAGCTCTCCATGCTGCTCGATGTCTGACAGCCTCCCTATTCGGTCTCCTATCTCTTAGATTGTCACAAGACCATTTTGTTCAACACTCAGGCCTTGTAATGCTTTGTTACCCTGACCTGAATAAAATTGTCTGGATTTAGCTTGAAAAGAATGCCCAAGCCTGTCAAAAACAGTGGAAAGGGTTAAGGGAAATTGTTTTCTTATTGCCAGATGCCTTAACTCAGTAAGGGTTGGCCACAAACAAATCACCTCCACATCACCCTGTCCCTTGCTATTTCACTGCCCTTCCCCCAGCTCACACACCCCTCTGCCATGCACCTCTCCACTTCATCCCTCCATCTCATCCTTGGCCTCCCCCCTCCTCCTCCTCACCCACATACACTTTCCTTATAAGTCTTTGGCTCTCTTCCTCCCTACAGGGACAAACTAGTTATTCATAAATGGTGTGAATTATGGAAATTTCTTATCAGATGATTGAAGTGCCAAGATACTATAGTAATAGTCACATTTAAAGAAAGGATTTGAACAGGGTAGTGAAAAGGGGTTTACATGAACAGGTTTGAGAATGGGAGGGGGACATGGAAGCCCAATAAGATAATGGTTGGACACAGTAAGTGAATGTGCGCGAAAGTGAGGTATGAAACTTGAATAAACAAAAATCAAAGTGGGGTGGATTTATTATATTTGAAGGGAGATGCATGTCATGATGGTCGCATTCCTTAACTTACTCTGCTGCTTTTTTGGGTGGAACATTGGCTCATGTGGTGAATCTGAGAACATTTAGAGACCTGAATGATGAGTGAAAGGATGCATAGTCCATGTTGCTGGGTACTTTGTTGATTAGTGTATTTTTGTTTGTTCTGTTTGTGTGTATATCCATCCCATTTACTAGTGAGAGTAGGGTTAGTGCACAAAAATGTTTATTGGTTAATGCACCAGAGTTTTAAATATGTATGTAGTTCACCAAATTTTTAAATATTTGTATAGTTATAGACATTGCTACTCCTCACCCTGCCCTTGGGTTGGAAAGGAGGTCCGGATGATGATGATGATGATGATGATAATATAGATAGTTGTAGGTGACCCATTGCAGTAAGTGGAAATGTTGGGTGGGAGAGAGAGACAGGTTAGAGCTTGAATTCTTTCTTTTCTCTAACGTTTCAGGCTACACAGAACTCTGAAGATGAGCTCTGTTTAACCCAAAATGTTAGGGACAGTCAAGAATTCAAGCTCTGACCAGTCTGTTTCCCACCTAACAATTATAGATCACTCTTGGGATTGTTATGTAGTAACAGTTTGTGAATTGGTAATGAGATTGTCGGTGTTCACTTAAATCTGTTATTAGGAATTACTCAGACAGGAATCCACTGATCATGCATTAGTTGTAGTGCTGATACCGGTATGTTTGAGAGAGAGATTTCCTAAAGTGCTAAATTATCTGAAGAAGACTTCTGCCAGACTCACACTGATATCCTGTAACAGGCAATCAGCTTTTTAAATACTTTGTTAGGAATTATACAAACAGGAAACCACTAATCACGCATTAGGTGTATTACTGATATCTTTGAAAAAGGAACTCGTGAAGTGCTAAGTTATCTAATGAGATGAAGATTTTGCTTGACACACACACATAGCCCGTAGGTGATTGGCTTTCCTGCCAAAAATGCAATATTTCGTTTTTTGTGGTTTATGTGACTGCAAAATGTGTTGAATACCAAAATTTAAATCATCATGATCGTCATCATCATCCTCCAGACCTTCTTTGAGACCGTAGGGCAGGGTGAGAATTGCAATGTCTAGATAGCCCAAGTCTGCCCAAGCCATTGGGCCACACTTCCATTCTTTCATCATTCAAGCCCCCAGAATCCAGGCTCTATCTCACATGCCAAAAACTTTCACCACATTCTGTAGCTTCACATAAACCTATCCGATAGAGGTAATCTAAACACTGGTCACATTAAAAGGGGTGCCAAATCTCTGATCATGCACATCTCACAACATTCATCCAGCCAGCTTGATCTCATGTCAGTCCCCTGGCTTCACCAACTTGCATACTTCTCTTCCTCACACATTCGTCCACCATATCCCTTCCCCTTCTCCTTGGCCTACTTCGCCTCCTCCCTCCTTGAAATTTGCTCAGATATACCTTTTTCACCACTCTGTTGTTGTTCATTCTCTGCACATGACCATACTTTCTCGGTACACTCTTCGATTCTGGTGTCCTCAGAGTTCCTTGCTCTGCATCCTTCTCAAATCACATTATTTCGTATCCTATCCTCTCTCTGTACTCCACATACATTCCTCAACAGTCCTATCTCCACCGCTCTCACTCTTGACTTTTCATTTTCACACCACACAATAGTGTCACATCCATATGTTAAAGTTGGCACTAACATGTAAGGCTTGTGCAGCTGCAACACTCAAGCCTCAGTTTCTTCTCAAGGCTTCCATAGCACCAGCTACTCTCCTTCCTTGTGTCACTGTACTTTCCACTTCTTTTGCATATTTTCCTCTCTTTCTTTCTCAGTACCCAGGTATTTGAACTTTTCTAACCAATTCCAGTCTCTCCATTCAATGTAGTGTTACATTGGGAGTCACTTTCTCTCTCGATAACAATCACTTTAATCTTTTCTACATTTACTTTCAAGGCATGATGCTCACAGACATAAGCAAAACTCTGCGCTAGCCTACTAAGTTGTTGTCCAGTATTTGCAAGTAGCACAGCATCGTCAGTGTACAACAAATTTTAGATATTCCATCCATGACCATTCATTTCCAGTGCCATCCCCCTCTCCATTGTGTTTTGACTTCTCCCATCTCTCCATCCATATATATATATATATATAGTCACTACTCGTTTTACGATGGGGTTACGTCAGGCCATACCTTATTGTATACCAATTGTATCATAAATTGGGAGATTGAAACACATTATAAAAAGGAGGTTACTTCAGCTCAACTTCACAAAGTTGCCTAACCAAGACTGAACCATAAATGGCAACCCACCTTCATTCCTTTCTGTGTTGGTCCAAGTCGTCCCTCCCGAGGCTGTGCTTACAGGCACTAGTGGTCAGCTTTGGAGTCAGACAGGAACACGTTAAGGGGAGGGGACTCTGGCCCATACCTGCACCACCTTAGCGCTGGGGCCTATACCTGCACCAGCCATAGCACTGGGGCCTACACTGGCACTGACCTTACCACTGGGCACAAACCCACAGTACTGTACAGTAATTCACCAAAAGAAACACTATCACACCAGTCCAGGCAGAGTTACTCACGTACAGTAAATTGTTGCAACAACACAATACAGTACAGTAATCACACTTGCGTAAAGTTGGCCTGGTGCTACACGATGGCTACTGTTGTACGATGTTTGGCTGAGAAGTAACGATAACAGGGGGGCACACATGAACAAGTTGAAAAGACAGGGCTTTGAAGGGGTGGCAGGACCTGAACCATAACAGTGCACTGCATGCCGGGGCCACCATCTTGTCTGAGACAAGCGACGATGCCTTGCGTGTGCCTGTCGCTTTCCGATGGCAAAACCGTTATGGCAGGAAATTTATCGTAAGTCGAATTTTGGGTTGGAACTTTTCTGTTATCGCTGTGGCGAATTATTGTAAACCGAATCAGTGTAAAACGAGTAGTGACTATATATATATAGTGAACAACCATGGAGACATCACACAACCTCGTCGCATGCCCACATTAATTGTGAACTATTCACTTAGATGCCCATTTGCCCTTACACATGCCTCACTACCATCATAAAAACTCTTGACTGTACCTAGCAGCTTTCCGTCTACAGTATTTGCAAATCCATCCACACTCCTTCTCTGTCTACTTTGTTGTATGCTTTTTCTAGATCCATGAATGCCATAAACACTGTATAGTTCTTCTCACAAGCCTTCTCCACTATCTGTCTCACTGCAAATATTTGATGCGCACATCCTCTGCCACTCCTAAAGCCACCCAGTTCATCACTCACTATGACTTCTGATATCTTTCTTACTTTCTCTATAATAATTCTTCCATATACCTTCCCTGCAACACTCAGTAAACTTATGCCATGATAATTGATGTATTCACTTCGTTCACCTTTATTTTTGTACAAGGGTACAATCACAGCCCTTTTCCACTGCTGGCACAGTTTCACTCATCCATGCCTTTTTACATAACTCCAACAATCACTTCATTTCACTCTCTCCACTGCATTTAATCATCTCTGCATACACATCATCAGCCCCAGCTGCTTTCCCATTTTTCAGGCGCTTCTCGGCGTTCTTCACTTGTGCGTGTGTCACATTTCCTGTCACTACATTTTTTTCTGCACACCCCAAAAACCAATCACATTTACAGTGGCTCTACTCTCTCTATTCCCATTCATTAGGCTTTCAAAATTTTCTTTCCATCAGGTCCTTATTTCATCCCCGTGGGTTAATAATCTGCAGCATACATCCTTCACACTTTCACATTTCTTTCCACTGTCACTTCTACACTTCCGCACTTCTTTCCAGAATAATTTCTTATTATCGAGTAATTTGCATTCATTTTTCTTCCAAGATCATCATTTACCTCTTTCTTTTTCCTCTTCACTAGTCTCTTTATGTGCTTCTTGCTTTCAGTATATTCAGTTATTTCAATTGAACCCCTGTTCTGTTACCACTCTTGCCACTTCCTCTTTTCCTCCACTGCTCTCTCAACCTCTTCATCCCACCATGCCGTACTTTTCTTCATTGTTGTTACTCTTGCCACACCACACACTGCTTTAGCATTCCTAAGTAAGCATTCCCTATGTCCACTCCACAGGCTGTCCAGAGCCATTTATTTTCAGTTCACTGATTCCAGTTGTTCCTCTCCTTTGGTCCTGTATTCATCTGCCATTTCTTTGATCCTCAGCTTCTCGACTTTCAGTCTTTCTCCCTGACTGCTCATCTCTTTCGGTGTTATTCCGTACAGTATTTGTAAGCTATACTGTACAGTATCCCTTATGTTAAATTTCAAACATTGCAGTTAAATTCAGGATGGTAGTTGTATTTTATGTCTGATGTTCTGTATATGTTTGCATTAACATGTAGAGACAATTGACCATGCCAAAATGTAGTTCTGTTCACTTAATGGCAGCTCTCTTTTATGGTCTTGACTGCTTTCCCAACTCAGTTCTCTTCTGGAGGTCTCCATGCAGCACGTCATCCCACATACTTCCATGGTTTGTCTTGGGGTATTCTTTGTTCCACATTCATACCTGTGACCCTCCTTAACCAGTCATCCTTCCACCTCTGTCAGTATATTCAAATTGTTTTAGCTTACTGCTTCATGTCAGTTCTCCATCTTTTATGCCAAACCTTACTTGCAGTACACTTATTTTTATTTTTTATTTTTTTTAAATCTTTTGATACCTGTTTATGCATTCCATTTTTTGCCCTACCATGGCCAAATTTCACTTTCCAAGAGCATAACTTTCAGAAAGCATGTGGTGAATACCTTTACCCTGAAAGGTGAACCCCATCATAGTAAGGAGAGACAGCACTTCCATAACCTTTCTCCATCCAAGTCTCATTGTTGCAGTGGAGTTAGCCTCTGCTCTGCCTTCTGTATTTGGCATATCCCCCAGGTAACAAAACTTCATGCATTCCTAGTAATAACCTGGCTCAGCCTCATAGGCATAACCATGTGCAGATGCATGATTCAGATTACCTGTTAGCTTGTCAGTCTGATGACTGTCACATCATGGAGTTAAAATAGGTACCAAGTCCTTGTCATACACTTCTGCCATGCAAAATTCTTCCAACCAGCTGGATCCCGTCAGTTCCCTAGCCTTACCTACCTCCATATCTCACCTCACACACTCTTTACCATATCTGTCTACCATCTTGGCCTACCATGCCTTTTCCCACCTGACAAACTTGCTCAGATACACCCCTTTCACAACCGGTTACACCTTACACCATTCTCATGAGAGTAGTATACTAAGCACACTCAAGTAGCTACAGATTTGCATACTCCTGATCTTGCACATATTACATTATTCCATATCTTATCCACTCTCCATTTCACACTCTATTTCTGCCCTTCTTATTTTTGATGTTTCAGTTTCGTGACGCACAATAAGTCCTAGCCACCAAGGTTGATGTGAGCACTAAATCTTTATGCAGACCTCAGCAGCCACCACACTCAGACCACTCATTTCAAGGCCTTTGAAGTACTGTACCAGCCATTCTTTTATTGCACATTTACCTATCTTCCGTCATTGCGCACAGTTTCTCTCTCATCAGTTCATGTCTTTCCATTCGCTATCACATCGTAATAGAAGTCGCTTCCTCCTTCTTGAGTTATGGAGCGAGGGATGAGTGGAGTGAATGGGGAAGGGTGAAGTATTTCAGTTTTGAAGTATGCAAATGCTGCTTTGGTGCATGGTGATAGTCGGCAAGAGCTTAACAGATTAGTGTTTTTTTAACATCAGAAATAAAGGTAGTGACTTTACACTCCCTCTTCTGTCTTTTTTCCCTTCGTTGTTTCCTCTTCCTTTTACTTATGGGTAACTCTACACTGAGTGACAAGCCAAATGGTGTCCTGTACACCAGGAAACCATTTACTATGCTGGGTGGTAACCATATAACCAAATTATGGCGCTTGGTGGTTGAGTGGGTAATTAAGGTGCTCCAAGAAAATTGAGCTTGTGTAGGTTTATATCCAAGGAATGGTTAGGGTTTATTGCTCACGTAATGCCACTCAGGGATGAGTGAGACTGGTCACTTTCATCTTAAATGTCAGGACCAACTTTCTTAGCCCCAGGTTCCTTTGCTCCTCGTGGGGCAATATAGGATCAGATGATGGATGGATGGAGATAAGAGCTAAGTGGTGGTTGTTGGAAGTGGTTACTTTGAATGTTTTATGATGGTGTAAGGAGTAGAGGCTAAATTGGTATGGGTATAAAAGTATCTGGGTGCTTCCATAGATAGTAGGTAAAATGCAAAGGAAGTGAAGTGAGTAAGTAGGACAGGAAAAGAAAAGTGGCTGGTATGATAAAGACTTTATAAAACGTGGGTCTCAGTGTTGAGTTGTGAAGAGTTTTAGTGCCACATAAACATGAGAGACTTAAGTGTGTCATGATAGTGAAAAGGGGAATAGGAATGTTCAGATTTGAGCGTGGCATGAAAGATGTTAAGTAAGAAGTAGAGTTGAAGTGTGTTCTTAGGTGGTTTGGTCACAAGGAGGGAGTGGTTGTGAATATGGTAAGTAATAAAGGTGTAAATGAGTGATGAAGGTGAGAGAATGTCAAGGTAGGCCAAGAAGGTGGATGGATATGGTAAATGTGTGAGATATGGAGGTTGTTGAGGCTAGGGAACTGATGGGATTGAGCTGTTTGGAAGCATCAAGAGAGCATATAATAGTGGTTTGGCAGCAATTTTTACCTTGCGATGTGATGGTCATTAGATTGACTAGTTGGTAGGTAATGTGAATCACGTAAAGGTGGTAAATCATGCCTTTGAGTTGAAGTCTAAATTCCAGTGGCTTAGATGGTGCATGAACGCGTGTTTCCCATTTGATTGGGCATGTGCTTTGATCTGTTCTCTTTTTGACCAGTTTTATGTTTTCTTGTTATAAATGTGAAGGCATTTCCCCTGTATGATTGGATATGACAGCTGCCCATTTCCATGGAGTTTGGGAGTTAAAGATTCAATGGCCCTCCATGCAACTGGTAAACTTATGCAATTAAACCAGCAGGATTTGGATTGAAGTAGAAAGGTGAACATTTGTTATGTAGATATTTTAATGTTATTGTAAAGGACAAATTTTCTAAAATTATATAAATATCCAGTCATTTCACAGTCTCTCTTTCTACAGGACCCAATGTGAAGAGAGCCAAGTTCACCCTTGCCAAAGAAGCCATCCGGACCCTGTATGAGATTGAGTCAACTTTTGAATCACCAGCCTAACTCCTAACTGTGCAGCTTTAGAGGTCTCCCACAGTTAGTTTTACATTGTGCAAATTTTTAGTTATTAATACAGTCTTAGCTGTACAGGAGAAACGGTACAAGAAATGAAGACTGCACTGTGTATACGATACTGTGCAGTTTTTCTTTTGGCATTGATTTATGTTATGATGCAGTACAGTATCTTTGTGATACTTTAAATGTATAATGAATCCAGTGTTATGGAGTCTTCTATGTAGTAATACATACTCAAATTTTCAGACCTTGCTGCATTGTAGGCTATTGGCAATAGCTGTGAGGTGGCTTGCCTTCGTACATTTGATGTATTAGTGTATTATGCACCTTGAATTTTTTGAATGTGTTTCATTCATGGTATATTGTATCAGTCTCTTTGCACCTTGTATGCATACGTGAGAAATAATGCTTAATTCATTGTACTGTATTGCAGTAGTTATTTATTTAACAGTTTGTCAATGCTTTTGAATTCCCTTTGTGGAGGATGTTAAATCCATAAAAGGCACTGTTTACAATGCAGGGAGCTGAAGGAAATGTAGGAAATAAATTACATCCTTAGGTTGTTGAGTTCTTATCCTCGAAGTATGCATTTTGGAAAAAATTGTATAGTTCTTAATTTGAGGCAATGTTTATAATGTGACTTCAAAAAGTTGAGTGGAGCCAGGAGAAAAGGGAGGAGTTTGATTGAAACCAAGAAGCAAAGCAATGGTAGGTGAATAAGCAAAACTTATTGGAAGAGCTAGGTCAGTGAACTGGGGACAAACTGATCGAAAAAAATTAATGGAAGTATTAGGGTGTGAAATGTTACAAGGATATCAACCAGGTAGGCAGAAGTTAGTGGGGTGTTTGAAGAGCAACAGGAAAAGGGGCTAATGATTGCAAGGGCATGATGTACCGGTATGGGGGATGATGTGCTTTCTGTGAATCATAATCGGGGCTTGGGAACTATCAGGAATTGACATTGCCAACTGCATGGTGTCAAGTTTGGATACTTGTCACAGGAATTTTGTATTTGCTACATTTGATAACTGGTCATATAAACTGATCAGTGGTAGTACAGTACAGTTGACCCATGGCTAAAAGGACTCTAATATCATGGGAACTGTTAGTGGCATTTTTCAGGCTGTATGTTAGTGTGTTGCTTGTAGTGTGTTGTACAGTATTTTATGACAGCAGCTGTTTGCAGAGCCTAAAACCAAGACAGCTGCTGTCCAGGGGAGAATTTAGAGTTTTCATGATAGTGAACTAGAACTTTGCAGGTTGGCACCAGTGATCTGAACGAGTCGTAAGTTGCCGAAAACAGGTGACTTGTGATGGACTAGTAAATGGAGAGCTGCTTCGATGAAATAGGATTGCTGCAAAGTGTGACTTGCAGAAGTGAAGATTTTGTACCGTGAACATGAAGAATGGGAATTCATCCAAGTTATTAAAAGGTATGCATTGGTAATAAAAGGAGGGAATAGAATAGAATGTTTGCAGAACTATTATAGATGAGAGATGCAGTACCAGTGCAGAATAGATGAAGGTAACCCAAGTGAAAGCAGAAAATACCGTGGGAGTTTTTGGCATTGCAGGAAAGGTATAAATAATTACAAGGTAATTAAGGCAGCTAGCAATGTCCAATAAATTATGGATAAGGTGTATTTAGATATGGCAGGGGATGTGTGGTTTGAATAGCCTACTGTTTTCAACAAGGTAAAATAAAGTGTATGTGAGAGGGGAAAGGATATTGTGGATTATGAAAGAAAATGTCTAGGTGAACGAGGAGGGATTATGGAAAGTGTTGCATTAGTAGGCCTACTGTATGGTGTAGAAACTAGATGGATAACTACTCATTGGTTGTGTTAGTGAGGCTTCTTAACAGCGGATAGCTTGGGTTCCGGATCTGTAGTGAAGTAGAGAAAGGTGATGCCAAGAGTGCAATTCGCATGTACTGTGAGATTAATGTTCCCTTATTATAAGATACTGCTTCCCTCCCAAAGTTTGGCTTTTATCAATCACTGCATTTCTGCATCGTCTTAAGGCTTTTTGCCATCTAGAAGGGCAATGAAACAATTTTTCTCTGAAGCTGGGTTGATTAGATGTTGATCATTTTGAGTCAGCCAATCCAGCGTAGGACGGGGCTGTTCGCCCACGCTGCCTAGGTAACATATTACCACTGCTACCAGCATAGGACTGTTATAGACGGTTTTCAGATTCGGGAGCATCTTTAGGATCGGTCCAGTCTGTCCGTAACGCAGTAAGAGCTCGGTGAACGCAAGGTGCTTCACTAGTGACGAAATCGGATTTTAACCTGGAAATAGCGCGTAATAAAAATCAGTTGGCCCATACTTCTTCTTATTATTTTTTTTAGTATTTTCAGCTAAACAAAATACTGTTAGTAATCTGCAGTTTTATTGGAGCCATAGTAGTATGAGACGAGATGCAGCAGTAGACCTACGCTAAACTAGCTGGCCCACGCTCTATACTTGGGCAACTCTGACATGCTCGATGTCAAATGAAGGTTATTTCTGAACATAGAGGTTAAATTAAATTTTCTTATTGTTCGATATTTATGAACAGCATAATCATATAAATAAACGGTTACTGCATGATTTACAATTCAAAGAAAGTTCAAATTTTGAATTGCTCACGATAGACTGCAGTGAGTCGTTGACGTTATCTGATAACTATTTGTTGTGTGAAACTTTCAACCCTCTCCATGCCGTCTGAAACCCGTTTCTGGAAACGATATAGCAAGATCCGCTGCCTCTGTGGTACCACCATACTGTAGCTCCGAGAAAAGTAAGTGACATTTATAATAAAAAAAGAGAAAAGGTCGGCTTATGTGAAAGGATTGTCAACCCCTAACTACCGTGACGTATTAGGTACGGTAGGTAGGAATCGTAATTTATTAAAGCAGCGGTAAAATGAGCATTTTAAACATCAGAAAGAGGAAGCTGATGTTCCAGGTTAATTAAGCTACAGCTGATTTGTTCGTCTGAGTAAACTGGATCACTCAGAGCTTGAATACGAAGTCGTGGTTGTATGAATTCCACGAGCCTCAGTTATGAGGTGGGAAGAAATCTCGATTACTCGTCAAATTTATCCTCGTCTGCCTACTTTTGGGCCATGATAAACTGAGCTGGAGCAGGTTAGGGAATCTGTTGGTTGAGTACAAACCGGTTCTGGAAAGCTTAATAAGTTTACACTAGGCGTTTTACTGAATTTTTAGAATGCCATAACACCAGATTTCTGAGAAATAATGTCCGGATTAAATTCATTTCACAGATGCAAATCAACTTTCTTCTGTAAGGTTTCATCCGCAAATTAACAAGTGAGATTTTGTGGGGTCTTTCACTTTGTGTCTGTGGTGTTTGTTTACTTTTCATATGTGTTGTTTTTTTTTTGTGGTGGATTATGGACACAGGCGGTATGCTATTATTGTCGCGAATGTATTATGATCCTGATTTCAGCCAGTCTGAGTGTAGAAAGTAGGCCTGTCTTATGTTTTCAAATTTTGCTTAAATCAGAGTCAAGATGGACTCCCAATACTGTTGATGCGGTGCATCAGAGACTGGATATTAAATAATCTCAGTCAGGCTTAAATTGCACGGGTCTTCGAGAGAAATGAAGTCACTGAATGCACAGTGAGGTTGGATGATGAGGAAACGGAAAAGGTAACTGCATTAAGTACTTGGGTAATGTTATGAGTAAGAGTGGAAGTTTGGAGGATGAAGTTGACAGGGTACTGCAGGGAAGAAAGGTTGCAGGTTCTTTTAATGTAGTGATTAGAAATAGGGAAGTGAGCATGGTAGTAAAAAAGTCGCTACATGATAGTACTGATACCAATTCTAAGGTCTGGAAACGAAGTTTGGACCTTGTTAGAAGGACACAAGTCAAGAGCGAGAACAGTGGAAATAAGTTATTTGAGAGGAGCATGTGAAGTTAATGGAGAGACAGACTGAAAAATGAGAAGGTGAAGGAGCTTATAGATTTGGATGTGAGAGAAAGCGGTAGGAGAAATACATTACGGTGGTTTGGCCATGTGGGGAGGATGAAGAGTGAGAGATTAACGAGGAGAGTGTATGTGAGTGAGTTGGAGTGGGGGAGAGGGAGGGGGAAGCCGAGGAAGAGTTGGAGGGATGGAGTGGAGGTATATGAGAGGGGTGTGTGAGATGAGGGGAGGGCAAGGAAATGGCGAGGGAGAGGGCGACATGGAAGTGATTTGTTTACGGCCACCACTTACGGAATTAAGGCGTCTGGCAATAGATAGATTCGGTTAAGTGACGTTTAAGTATGTTAATGCCTAGAATGGCTTGTGATGTACTCATTTCCATTTTTTTCTTTTTAACATATATATATATATATATATATATATATATATAAAAGCTAAGTTGGAAAACAGTAGTTTCTGGTGTGAGGTCCCCCGGTCTAAAACTTGGAAACTAATAATTTGCGATAGATTTCGGGATCAAATTCTTAAAACACACACACACACACACACACACACACATACACACGCACGCACGAAGAACAATTTCATCCTTAGAATGCGGTGTTATGGTTTTGTTAGCATTTACCGTTTATTTCCTTATTTCCCACGTACTTCTTTATCGCGTTCGACCAGAAATTCAAGCCAGTCCTCATTGTCGAGTTTAGCCTTTCGGAAAGTGGAAAAAGTTGTGAAAAACGTTATAAAATCTATTTCACTGATGATAAATAAAAATAAAACCCTGACCTCCAAAAGTTCCCATCTTCTGAGGAAAAGCTGCAGTATTACAAAAACCTATAACTGCCGTTTGGTGGCCTGCTTTAACGGTTTTCATAATTGTACATTTACTGTAATAAGCCTACTTGCCGTGACGCGTGATACATGGTATGAAAATTAAGAACGACAACTTAAGTCTGTACTAACCGAATTTGTCAGCCTACTTTTACGGGGATTTATTACGAGCGAGGGCGAAGCCCTCGCAAGTCTCTAGTCAAATAGTGGCATTTTCCCATATATGAGCAGCCTAAGCCGGAGCGGCCCGACCCGGCCCGACAGTAACGCTTTTGAGAAGCTTATATCTCAGCAACCTTAGGGCCGATCACTGCATGGTTTACACCAGATGATAGCCCAATTCTTTAAGATTTGTTTTTTGACAGGTTTCATCACACCCAGGCTGTGCACGCAGCACGTGACACGCGCCAAGTGCAGCATGTCGAAAATCTTCAAAAGAGGGCCACAAGCCAGACAGTCGGTCGTTAAGGGATGAAGCTTGATAGCCAGATAGCCATCAATAAACCATAGGCATCCTCGGGGTGTAAGGCGACATTTCAATGCTTTCGGATTTAAATGGCCTAGCTCGTACCTTGCCGACAAAGACGTTTTACTGGTTAATATTGCTAGATGCCGTACTCTGAACTCCAGAAATAGAAAAATGCAAAAATCTTTGCAGTATCGCTGAGGTATTGCCAGAAATGTTTACAGTAGAGTGAAGTAAGATATCATTGAAAATTAGGGCTTGATAGTTAGCCTAATAGTTTTTCAAGATCCATTTACAAAAGCACTAAAATGGCAGCTCCTGATAAACTCTTCGGCAAGTAAAAGCTCAGTATGTTTTACGACGAAAAGGTAGAGACGAAGAAATGTAAAGAATGAAAGATTCCTCTCCGAAAACACAACTAAAATGCTTTTATTTACTGGCAACATGCCATTGTGACTCCGCCAGCTGTAGCGTCCAAGAAAAGTATAATTTACAATAATCATATTGCACTTCCTTTGGTGTATCCAGCTGCTGTAGTATAGGCTGTTAATTGTAAGCACAGGTTCATCTGAAATGTGAACCCAGTAGACTGCAGGCTGAAGCTGCCTCTCTCCTGCAGTCCACAAACCCCATTCAGGGAATGGGGAAGTAGCTGAGGAGCGTTTGCATAACCAGGTAGCTGAGCCGTCCTGCTATGTCAGTGCCATACCGCGAAGGCACCCCTTTCCAGTCACCTCTTGCTGCTGCTGTATATATATATATATATAATCTGGGGTATGGATTGTTTTTTTTTTTTACTCATTTGTTTTTCCTTCCTCCGTTCTGTTATATATATATATATATATATATATATATATATATATATATATATATATATATTTTTGTCACACACACACACACACACACACACACACACACACACACACACACACACAGTTTACTATATTATTACTTGGGATTAGTATAGAATTTGACGAATTAGCTTGATTTTTACTCGGAATTAACATAGATTTTGATATTTTTATTTAAAGATTTTAAATATATTTACATGTGTTGATATTAAATATATTTACATGGGTTTTGAGACATTTTCCTCAAAGAATATAGTTAGAATGATTAAGGAGAATTTACACAGACTGTGAGACTTGTACTTGAAAACTAAACATAAGGTTATAATTATACAGAACTTATATTTTTTAGACAGCCCAGTTGTCAGTATTGTAAATTACAAAGTTGCCGTCCCGTTAACGCCAGGGGTTTGAATCCTGGTGCGGGAAGTTGGTGCCACTCGACCCCGGCCACCATCCACCTTTTGTGGGTTGTTAGGTAAAATAAACACGTAAGGTAACACTGGGATGATAAATTGGCCTTGTATCCCAGGATACTGGGTGAAAAACCCGCCACAGGTTCAAAGACCGAAGTTCTGGAGATGAGCGTCCTGGCTAAGTGCTTCACGGCGCCTACCCCCACCTTTGCCTTTACCTTTACAGATGACGTCATGACTTGTAGAGTGGTGGGGGTGAAAACAAGGCTGCCGGTAGACAGGTTGGGGGGAGGGGATGCAGCTACCAGATGTATGATGCTTCCTTCCTCCCTTCATCTCTACCTCCACCACCACACCTCCACCATAACACCAATACCACACCTACACCACTCTTATCACCACCACTCCCCATCACTATCATTCCACCACCACTACTACATCTACCAACATAATACCACCACAGCATACCACCACTGCCACCACCTCCACCGCCACCACCAGCATACCACCACCGCCACCACAGCACGTCCCCAGCCCCTAACTTACTCTTGTTCTTATCACTACTTATAGCCGCCCTCCCTCATACTCATCCCGTCATACCATTCCTCACTCATACCCTTTCTCACTCATACCCTTCCCGCTCATACCCACTCATAACCTTCTCCACTCATAACCTTCCCCACTCATACCCCTCCCCAGTCATCCCAACTCATAGTCACTCGCCCTTCCCCATACACTGTCACCCTCCTTCATATCCTTCCCCAGTCATAGAGCTAGGGGGGATTGTGTTTATTTAACCTGTTAAGTGGATGAAAAAGATTAAGTACTGTAAGGTCTTAATACTGAGCGGACAGGACAGAATATGCACTAAAGATCTTAAAAATAAATAAATAAATAAATAAACGTTTTTCGGAAGGATATAGGTAGGAACTGGAGCAGAGGGAGAATAGTATAAGAGCAGATCACGTTACCTAGTGAAGTGATTAGTGATATCTCGAGTGAAAGTTAACTGGTAAGGGTACCGGTACAGTACGTTGTAAAACCCGTCTCTGTCGTTAAAGCACTAAATGTGTGTGTGTGTGTGTGTGTGTGTGTGTGTGTGTGTGTGTGTGTGTGTGTGTGTGTGTGTGTGTCCTTGGCAGCTGTTATTCCGGAGGGTGTGGTGGACGTGGGGAAGAGCTTTTCACTTCTACCTCTTCTGTCAGACATAACAGCTGCATATGGCCCGGTCAGATATTTAGCCTAGTTCATTCTGCCTCAGTAGACAACCTTAGTGTAGTGCCTATCGACAGCACGAAGGTCATAAAGCCAATAAAATTTTTGCCGTGTCCCAATCTTCCGCTTAGAATATGATCCCCGTTAGCTGATGGTACAGTACATTCAGGTCTTCAGTCTTCCTGCTGAGTGAAATGGAACAAGCGAGGGAGGAGGGGGGAAGCTTTGTTTAAGAGTCTGACTGGGCTGAGAATCAAACTCGGGTTCTTTCAGTTGCAAGTTGGACGTGCTAACCCATGCATCACCGATTCCCCCTTCCTCCTCCCTCTGCCTTTAAAACCACCTCTCTTTCCCACAAACCACCCTCTCCTGTACCACCCTCGCTACCCTTCCTTACCCTCCCTCCCTCCCTTCCCCCAGCCGCTCATAACCCACACCCTCCTTCCCTTCCCCAAACCGCCCTCCTAACTCACCTCCCCCTTCCCTCCCCTAAACCCTTTCTCCCCCTCTTGTTCTCCTCCTCTCGATCCCCCCTCCCCTCCGTAAATTTGTGGGTGTTTAGCCATGCAGGACGAAACGGTCATTATTCTGCTTTATTTCCCCACCTGTCCTCCCCTACACCTCACTCACTCACCCTTGTAACTTCTCTCTCTCTCTCTCTCTCTCTCTCTCTCTCTCTCTCTCTCTCTCTCTCTCTCAATAAAAGTTTACACCCCTTCTCCTTTTACGGGAAGCTTGCGTGCCTCTGTGCTTTCGTTAATTTGATGAAGTGAAGCAAGGATGAAGCAGTAATAATTATTCAGGAGGAAGCAGGGTAGTCGCTTTCGTTCTTCTCGGCTTTATTGTGATGCTAATGTGAGCCTTGTCTTGTTTCTCCTTGGTTATGAGTGTGGTGAAGTTTGTCTGGGTGGTTGTGTGGTGAAGCTGACAGGTGCTGGTGGTGGTGGTAGAGGTGGTGAAAATAGCGCTTGTGGTGGTAAAGGTGGTAGTGGTGCTGGTGATGCTAATGTCTCGTTTTTCCTTGGTGATGGGGGGTGAGTGGTGGTGGGGTGACTGAGGCTGTTTGTGGTTGTATAGTGACATTGGTTGTGGTGGTGGTGGTGATGGTGGTGATTGTACTTGTGGTGGTGATGGTAGTGACTGCGCTAATGGTGGTAGAAGAGATAAGGAAAAAAGCGGATGGTGGTGAGGATGGTATACGTGATGGTTGAGGTGGTGATGATAATTTGAAGTTGCAGTATTTCCATCCGACTTGCAAATGAGATGATGATGATTGCTTGAGTGTGTATGTAAGGATGGTAGTGGTGATAGTGGCACAAATAGTGGTAGTGGTGTTAAGAGTAGTGGTGGTGGTGATGGTGGAACTAATGATGACAGTAGTGTTGAAAGCAGTGGTATTAAATATTCAAGGAGACAGAGAATTTTCCTTCCTTCACCTGCACGGCTTTATTGCAATGCTAATGAGCGGCTGACTTGTTTCTGGCTAGTGATGGTGTTGGTGAGGGTAGCAGTGGTTGTGGTGGTGGCGTTAGTGGTGATAGTAATGGTGGAGTTGGCGGTGATTGTGGTGAAGAAGTTGGTGGGTGGTGAGATTGGTAGTACGGTAATGGATGTGATGGTGGTGATGCTATTATGGGACTGTCCTGTCTCTTCTTGATTGTGAATGCGGTGGTAATGGTGGTGGTGGTGGTGGTAGTGGTTTGATAGTGGTGAAAGTGGTGGTGTAGGTGTGATGAGGGGAGTTGTGGTGGTGGTGATGGTGGTGGAGATGATAACGGTAGAAATGAAGGTAGTGATGATGGTGATGGTGCTGTTAATGATGTTGGTGAAGATGGTGATGGTAGTGATGAGGGTAGTAGTGATGGTAAATATATTAGAGGAGAGGGTTGTAGTACTAATGGTGGGATGGTGGTGTTAATGTGGTGTTGGTGGTGTTAGTGATGGCAGTGGTGTTTGTGTGGTGTTAGTGGTGGCAGTAGTGTTAGTGTGGTGTTTTTATTGGCAGTGGTGGTAGTGGTGTTAGTGATGGCAGTGGTGTTAGTGGTGGTAGTGGTGTTAGTGTGGTGTGTTTATTGGGAATGGTGTTAGTGGTGGCTATGGTGTTATACGTGTCAGTGGTAGTAGTGGTGTTAGTGGTGGCAGTGGTGTTAGAGTTGTCAGTGGTGTTTTTATTGGCAGTGGTGTTAGCGTGGTATTTGTGGTGTTAGTGGAGGTGTTGGAGGAGGTGGTAAGGTAAGGGCGCTGGTAAAGTATTGCACAGATACGTTGCACACCATGGCGAGGGCGTGGCTGGCTGGGATGTCACCTTGCAAGCACACACACACACACACACACACACACACACACACACACACACACACACACACATCCCTACATGTGATTATGATATGCACACATTTACATGCTTCTGATGTGGCCCTAGGATCATCTGAAGGTGGGGTCGGTGGATTGCCAGGTGAAATAACCCTTTTCTGCAGTCCACCATCCGCACTTCGGGAGGCTGGTAGGAACTTGAGGGTCTTCTATATAACCAGGCAGAGGAACTTCATGGTTGTATCGGTGCCACCACGTGAAGGCGTCCCTCTCCAGCGCCGCTCATACACGTGCACGCCTCATACGTACACATGATTATATTTAGCCACTCACATCTGTCTTTCCTAACATACACAGGCCAAACCTGCTCTCAAGCCGCGGTCAATAGTCCCTTTTCATTATGTCTGTGTTTGTGTTTGCCTTTGTTTATGGGTATGTATGAGTGTGTGCATGTTTGTGTACGTGTGTATGTCTGAGTGCATGCTTGCGCGTTTGTTTCTAAAAGTGTGTGTGAGCTTTTGTGTGTGTGTGTATATGCTTGTGTGTGTTATGTGCGAGTGTGTGTGTGTGTGTGTGTGTGTGTGTGTGTGTGTGTGTGTGTGTGTGTGTGTGTGTGTGTGTGTGTGTGTGTGTACGAAGCACACACACACACACACACACACACACACACACACACACACACACACACACACACACACACACACACACACACACACACATCACAACCAGCTGAGCGATGGATGAGCATATAATGAGAATATAGTGTTGTGTCGCTCAGGGAACTGGAATGTTACACTATTAACTAACTCACCTCATCCCCCTCCCCTCCCCCCCTCTCTCTCTCTCTCTCTCTCTCTCTCTCTCTCTCTCTCTCTTTCTTATCTTCCATTTTTTCCCCTCCCCTTCAGTAGTCTGCATCACTTCAGTCCTTGTTACATAATTTTTCTTCCTCTCTCTTCGTCATTTCTTTTCTTATTCTTCTTTCTTCCTATTTTCTTCTCAGTTCTTTCCTCTCTTTTTCTCATTCCTCTCCATCTTTCCTCTCTTTGCCATCAATTTACCTCTTCTAGTTTTTGTTTATTTCTTCTTTTTGTCATTACCACTTTTTTCTCTCCCCTATTTCTTGAGATCAGCTCGTAGTGCATTGGTTAGAGCGTTGAGAGCACAACTAAAAGAGCCAGAGTTCGATTCTCAGGCCGATCAGACTGGTGGGCTCAGTTTCACCCTTGTCCGTTCGCCCAGGAGTAAAATTAGGGACCTCGATGTAAAGAGTCATGTTCTAGGGGAGAGATTGGAACTTAGGATAAAGTGATTGTCTGTCTTAGTGACGCTCGTGCAGTCGATAGGTGGAAATGTAAGTCTTCTAAGTCTTTTATTTTTTCTTGTTTCTCGCCTGTTTTTTTTTTTTTTCTGTTCTGCCTTGTTCTTTCATTTATTTCTATATTCCTCATTATCCTCTCCACCTCTTCCCCTTCTCCTCCCCTTCTATCTGTTTTTCTTTTTTGCCTTCCTTCTGCTGGATCTGTCATTTTCTTTCACTCTGTTTTTACATTCTCTTTCCTTTCTTGTTTTCCTCTTTTATCTTCTTTCATTTCTTCTCTCTTCCTCCTACTGCTCTCTACCTCTTTCCATTCTCCTCGTTTTTTATCTCTTCTTCTCTTGTTTTCCTTCTTCTCGCAGGCTCCGTCCTTATCTTCTCTGCCTACTCTCACGTTCTCTTTCCCTCCATCTCCTTCTCTGCCTTCTTTTCTGTCCTCTCTCCCCTCCTTCTCTCCTACCTCTTCTCTTCTCCCTCCTTTCTCCTCCTTCTTTCCACCTCTCCTCTTCTTTCCCCCGTTTCTTCTCCTTCTCTCCTACCTCTCCTCTTCTATCCCTCCTTTCTCCTCCTTCTCTCCTTCCTCTCCTCTTCTCTCCCTCCTCCCCTCCCTCCTACCTCTCCTCTTCTCTCCCTCCCTCGCCTCTCTCAAAGGAATACAATGGAAAGTAAACAACAGCAGAACCGATACTCCTTCGAGACTATTAATTACAAGGACGAATGTGAGTATGATAAATAGTGCTGTGAGTTGAGATAAGGATGGTCAGGCAAGGAGGCTCTTTTCCCTTCTTTTTCCTCTCATATCCCCTCTCTCTCTCGACCACCACCATCATCATCATCATCATCATCATCATCATCATCATCATCATCATCATCACCACCACCACCACCACCATCATCACCAAAGGCATCATCATCATCATCATTATCATCATCATCATCATCATCATCATCAACTTCCTTTAATTATCGTAACATCTTCACCATCTTCCCGTCTTCATCAGCTCTTTACACGTTCACCTTGACCCATAATCACCCACTCTCTCTTTCTTCCCTCATCTCTTCCACATTCTTGTTCCCATTTCCTATATGCATCTTTCTCTTTATTTTCTCCACCCTTATTTCCTTTTTAACCATTTCAGTCTGATGACGTATTCTTTTATTTACTCTTGCCATCTGAAGAAAGCTTATATGCACTATCTATCTATCTACATCTGTCCATCTATCTATCTATCTGCCTGTCTTTGTCTATCTATCTGTATGTCTATCTGTCTATCTATCAGTCTGCCTGTGTATCTATCTTTATATCTATCTGTCTATTTATCTATCTGTCTATCTATCTGTCATATGAGCGACTTTTCAAAATGTGGGGAATTAGATATACGCTTCATTAACACCTTTACTACTATCGCATGTTATTTTATCGCTGGATAGAATTGCCTAGAAATAATAAACATACTCTTTAAAAAATAACGCCATTGGCCTGGAAGGGTTAATAATCTGTTATCTCCTTTTTTCTGAGTCTTTATTTATCCTTTATTTCTTTACTCCTTAACGCCATCATTCATTCTTCCTGTTCCCAGTGTTTTGCCTTCACCCTGTCACTTTCTCTCTCATTCTGCTTCATTCCACACTTACGCATCTCGTTCGCCTTCAACCCTGCCCTCGCTCACCCATAACCCCTTGAGTATCATGACGGCTTTTTATTCGTCCTGCCGTCAGTGGAGATATTCTGCGTAGATGGGAGACTTTTAGTGGTGATGAGGGTCAAAACGATGTATTTAACCTTTACAGTGTGGTAATATATCTTTGATTATCTTACAGGGAGTCAGCATCGATCTCCTGTATTTAACATCTACAGCGTAATTATGTATTTTGTATTACATTCTTGCGTTTGTAGTAATGATAATTATTAGAAACAGATTATTTAGAAATAACATTTTTGCGATGTCGTCTTAAATATAAATTCTTGTTACCGCTAGATGGTTATACTGTATATACGTTATATACTGTACAGTATATATACCGCATACCTCAGGGGAGACGGGAGACCTCCGGTTTAGAGAAAGGGTTTGAAAAAAATCAGTTAGAAACAGCCAACTTAAATTCATTTAGTACAACAACTTTTTTTTTTCTTCTTCCCAACCAGCCCCACCATCCACTTACTCGATGTAGAGCTGCCTTCACGTGGCTGTACAATGGGTGACGGGCCACTATTGTTTCATGTGCTTCAGGACACCGTTTACTACTCTGAATAGTAGCCACTTAACCAAACAGACGCCTGATGGTCTGGTGGATTAAAGTGCACCAACCGGATGTGGTCCATAAGGGTTTCTTGCTTACATATTGCCGCTCAGGGGTCAGCGAGGTTGGTCACCCTTACCTTAAATGTTGGGTCTGAGTAGCCTAGCCCAAGGCTCCTATGCTGCTGATAAGGCAAAAAAGGACTGGGCAATAGACAAATAGGTAGGCAGACAGAAGTGTGTGTATGTACGTATTTGCTCGTGGGTACCCAGTGCTCTCGAGCCGTGTGCAGAATCCGCCAATAATTTCGCAGTCATTGTTTTCCCTGGGCCGGACGCATTCCACAGCACAGGAGCCAAACCCTGCCAGCCAACCAACCAATCCACCACCAGCAGCCCTATGCAACAAAAGTCTTAGCCAATTTCTACGATAAAAAAGTCAAAGGAGAAAAAATTATCAAGAATAATGTGTCATATTGTATTTTTCACCTTATCATTTACTCTCGTTTGTCCGTGAAGAGTTTGGTGGCTGTAGGAGTTAAGGTGGAAGAATAAACAAACGATCTTAAACAGGACTTAAGGCTCAAGGAAGGCTCTGAACGCGATCCAACCCCACAAATGATACCCCCTTCCACCAGATTCCCTCTAATGACAACGCTTCTCCTCACAGGCATGAATACAGGGTTAGGAGATCCACGCCGATATAATAGATTCTGATGCTGAGTCGTGGATTTGCGTAGGGATAACATAGATTGGAGATCCTTGATATGTATTTTTATGGCTCAATATTGCTGTATAAGAAAGACGAAAAAATAAGAAAAAAAATTAGGAGATCCGCTCAGATATAAAACGATATAGCGGGTTTCCACAGAGATACCATAGATTGAAGTTGCAGTATGTATAATTTTGTGGCTCCTGAATGCTACTATACTCTAAAACACTCATGAATACAGGGCTATATATATATATGTTTTTTACTCTACCTTAGCATAAAATTGCCGTCCCTTCATCCCGAATGCTGGGGCGTAACAAGAGGCTAGCACAGGAATACGATGCTCGTCATGATGAAGTGCGGTGGAAAGAATGTAGAGCCGTAGCCTTGTCCATTTGTATCACACAGCTACATGAAATAAGTGCAAAACGACGAATATTTTGGTCAGTTTAGGTAAAAAGGGTATAGGAAATCCAGTCAGACAGAGTATAGATTCATACCCTGAGTGCTGTTAGTATTGCGTAGGATACCATACAGTGAAGTTTTGTGTGTGTGTGTGTGTGTGTGTGTGTGTGTGTGTGTGTGTGTGTGTGTGTGTGTGTTTCCTGAATTCTTCTTAATGGTTCCTGAGTTTGTATCGGAGAGTCTTATTGTTATGTACTACCTTTATACTTTATTATTATTATTATTTTTTGGATGATGCATAACCATGATTTTTTTTAGTGTGACTGAAGTTCTTTCTTTAAAAGTTCATGACTGATGCCATACCATTATTTTCTTTGTGTTCTTGACTTTTGTTCCTTTTATCATTAATTGTTCAGACTGACTCTTTACAGTTCTTACCTTTCTTCTATTGTTCCTGGCAGATGCTACAGCAGCTCTTGTTCAAACTGCCACCGGCTCTTAGTACAACATTTCCACCTGATTCTCTCTAGCGACACTGCTCGGCTTAGGACTGTATTCAGGGTGATTCGTAGGACCTCGCCCTTATTGATACATATATATATATATATATATATATATATATATATATATATATATATATATATATATATATATATATATATATATATATATATAGACAGATAGATAAATAGATAGATATAGATATACAGTATATACCGGTACTGTTTTCTTCACTCGTAAAGTTACCAAACTCCTCACAACAACTAAACCAGATGGAATATTGAAATGGAAAATCCGGCAGAACAAAATGCTTCCCTGGAATGCGTAAGTGCTAGTGAGACTTTGTTTATCGTAAGAACCGGTTAATCCTTTGGCTGCGGCGAGTTTCTGTGTGCTGAATATGATCGTGTGTTGTGGGCGGCAGTAAGATATGATGCTTTATTCCGGGCCTAAACCGTGATAGATATTTAATAATTGTGGTGTCTCAGGTTTCTTTTCATTGTAACATTGTTCATCATTAACAGGAATAAAATGAAATGTTGATAATTTACAGCCAGAAGGTTAAAACCCTTTATGAATACCGCCCCAGATGTTGACTTTAAATATGTCGGCCCAGGGGTCATGGCCTGACCTGGGGGGTGGGGCAGAGAGAGAGAGAGAGAGAGAGAGAGAGAGAGAGAGAGCGTAGGACGGAGTGAAGGAGAGAGGAAACTGATGGCGAAGAGTGGGGGGGGGGAGAGGGAGTAGGAGAAAACGTGGAGGTTGGGGGAGGGGGAAAGGAGAGAATGGGGAAGAGAGAGGGAGGGAGCATGAATGAGATTGGAGGGAAGGAGGAATAGTCAAGAGGGACCAGGAGGAAAGAGAGAGAGAGAGAGAGAGAGAGAGAGAGAGAGTGGAAAGGCACCGGAGGGGAAAGAACAGAGAGGGAAGGGAGGAGAAGAGAGTAGAGGTGAACCAAATTTTTCCATTCAGTGATTTTAAGAGGGCATCAAGCAGTAATCCATTTTATCATAGCTATCATTTATATTTTATGGTTAGTGGCCTTTGTTTGTGCTGTCATTTTACCTGGTATGGAAATCAACTATGTTATAGTCACCCTATTTGTGGTAGCGTAATCCCATATCTGTGTTATCGTAATCCCGCATCTCTTATCACTTTCCTTCTTCGCCGTCATTGCTTTTTATCGTATTCCTTTATGTGAATTATAGTAATCTTATGTCTAACTTACTGTAACCTTTCAGCCAAGTTACCGTAATATAACATAACCCCTTACCTGTGTTGCCGACATCCCCAGCCCTTTGAACACTACAGGTTTCTCTTAACACTTTGATCGCGGTGAGTTTCTGTGGGGTGAAGTCTGCCCTGAGCGGAATAAAATCGTAAGATGGTATTAAGCACGAAGTACGGCAAGAAACATATATTACAGACACAATAAAATCTACCTGAAGGCCCTCCTAAATTGAATAAACTCGTAATAAGGTAGCGAAAATGGACAAAAGAAGACCTGCTACAACCGAGAGAATTACTGATAACGTGAGATGTGCCCCAAACCGAATAAAAATCAGATAAGCGTTATCAAGAGTGAAGCAAAATAAGACGTGGTACTACTGAACGAGTTACTGTAATGCTGGCAACATTTCTCGTGTCTCCTGTTACCTCGTTAGCTGTCTCTTCAGTATCGTGGCAGGGAGGGAGGAGGTGAAGAGGGATTGAGGGAGGGGAAGGTAATGGCAGGGAGTGAGGGAGAGGGAAGTGATCGGGAGGGATTGAGAGGGGAGGAGATGAAGGATGTAGTGGGGGATGTGATAGGGAAGGATTGAGGGAGGGGTTATGTGTGTGTCGTTCAGGGAAGTGGAAGTTGCTGGGAGATGGGAGGGATGCTGAGGAATAGGGAGAGAGAGAGAGAGAGAGAGAGAGAGAGAGAGAGAGAGAGAGAGAGAGACAGACAGACAGACAGACAGACAGAGACAGAGACAGAGAGAGAGGTGGGGATTGAGGGAAGAGGTGGAGACATGAGAGGGGAGGCATGGTGGGGAGAGAGAAGAGGTTGGAGAAGGATGGAAAGTGAAATGAAGGATGAATGGTGGAGACAGGAGAGAGAGGGATAGGCGAGAAGGGGAGGGCTAGGAAGGAGGAGAGGGGAGGAAGGAGGTGAAAGAAAAGAGAGTGTAGTTGAGGAGAGGAGGGAGAGAGAGGAGGGGAAGAAGAAAGGTGGTAAGGGAGAGGGGAAAGAGGTTGACAGAAGCAGGGGAGGGAAAGGGGGAGGGAAAGGAGTAAAGGAGGGAAATGAATGGAGAAGGGATGGAGAGGAAGAAGTAGAGAGGGAGTACAAAGGGAGAAAAATGAAAGAAAGACAGCAATATACCTACTGGTTTTGGGTCCTTTCAAGGCTGTTTGTTGAAGGGTAGATTATATTATGTCGGACAAAATTAGCAAAACAGGAGAGAGAGATAGATAGATAGATAGATAGAGATAGATAGATAGAGATAGATAGATAGATAGATAGATAGATAGAGAGAGAGAGAGAGAGAGAGAGAGAGAGAGAAGATCAAGTGAGGATGAGGTGAGGGGGAAGGGGGGGTAGTACCTGGAGCCTAGGTAATGACGGCAATCGACAGGTAAACTCATGAGGGATGCCGCCGCTGCTCCCGGTAATCATAGCCCACTACCCACCCACCCATCACCCCTCACCCCACCTCTCACCCCCTCCTCAGACACCATTCCCTCTCCCCAGACACCCCTCATCCCTTCTTCACCCATTCTGCACTCAGCTCCACCCCAGCACTCATCTCTCACCCCTCCTCCCCCTCCATCCTTCTGTAACTCCCTCTGCAGCCATCACCTCCTACCCACTCACCCTCTCTCACTCCCAACCCATTACTAACGTCTCCCCACTTACTCCCTCGCACCCTCAACTCACTGCTAACCCCTCCTCAACTCTCACTCCTCATCTCTCCCACCCTTCCTTCCCTCACCCCCTCTGCTCTCCCCATCCCTCCTCAGTTCTCTCCCCTCACCCTCTCCCCACTTCACTCCCCTCGCCTCGCCCTATCCCACCCTTCTCCCCTCCCCCTAACCTTCCATCCCTCACCCTGCCCGCCACACAGACTCATTATACCCACGCTTTACGAGCCGGGATGGGGTAGGGATGGTGAGGGAGGAGACTGGGAGGTAAGGGGAGATTAGAATGGGGGTGGGGAGTGGTGGGGGAAGGTTGGGAAGACAGGGAGTGGTTGGAGTGGAAAAGAGTGGATGTTGGAGAAGTAAACTGAAGGTGGGGAAGCAGGGGAGGGGAGGCAGGGAGTGGATATTGGGATTATGAGAGGAAGGGAGGTAATGTGGGAGCTAGAGTGGCAGGGAGGTAATGTGAGAGTTGGTGTGGTAGGGGAGGTAGTCTGGGAGTTGGTGTGGTAGAGGAGGTAGTCTGGGAGTTGGTGTGGTAGGGAGGTAGTCTGGGAGTTGGTGTGGTAGGGAGGTAGTCTGGGAGTTGGTGTGGTAGGGGAGGTAGTCTGAGAGTTGCAGTGGTAGGGGAGGTAGTCTGGGAGTTAGTGTTGTAGGGGAGGTCAGACAGGAGGGTAAGGGGTAGAATACTGAATGTCAGGGAGGCAAGGTGGGGGAGTCTGTAAGTTTAGGAAGGCAAGGAGGCAGATGAGTAAAAGAGCAGGAGGGAGGCAAGTGTTGGTGCAAGCCAAGAGTGATAGGCAGGAGGGAGACGGAGGGGGGGGGGAAGAGGGAGGTGAAGGGGGGCATGGGGGAGGTAGGGGAAGGCAGAAGAGGGAACCAGAGAGAGGTAGAGGGAGGCAGAGGGAAGCATAGAGAGGGAGAGGAAGGTAGTGGTAGGGAGGAGGGAGTAAGAAAGAGGCAGGTGGAACTAAGAGGAGGCAGGATCACAGGTGGCAGGAGAAGGGAGAGATAGTTTAGGCTGGAGAGAGAGAGAGGGAGGAAGAATTGGAGAGAGGGAGAAAGGGGGGCAAGGAAGGAGAAGGGAAGGGAGGGAGGGGTCGGAGGGAGAGACGCAGGAAGGGAGGGATGACTGGAGGGGGAGAGGCAGGGAGTGATGAGTGCGAGGCAGGAGCACCGCTGGAGGCAGGGAGAGAGGGAGGATGAGACAGGGGGCGGGGGGAAGGAGAAGAAGAGGGTGTAGGCAGAGAGAGAGAGAGAGAGAGAAGAAAGACAAATGAAGAGGAACTGAATAAATGGGAATACAAAGGAATACAAAAACGAAGCAGCAACAGAACTAATTATCCTTTCCAGGCCTTCTGACTCGAATAGTGAATGTATCGATAATTCTGGCTGCTTTATTTCAGTTATAATCATGAAACAAACCCTATATTTATACCAGCTTTATATTTTGAGTTTTCTAGTCTCGTATCGTTCTTATTTTCGAAAAAGGTTTCATAAGTAAGGGAAGGGATTAACAGAAGGTAGGCTTGGATTTGTGCTTAGTATAATATTCAGATAACGCCACAGGATCTATTTATTTATTTATTTATTTATTTTTCTTGCTGGCCAGTGACTTAATCGGGGGGAAGGGATTAGAAATAAGTCTTTTAATCCCTCTTTTTATTATATTATGGGTCACTTCAGGCGATTTTATTCAGCTGTACACTCGAGGCAAAGGGATTAGATGAATTGTGTGTGTGTGTGTGTGTGTGTGTGTGTGTGTGTGAGAGAGAGAGAGAGAGAGAGAGGCAGGAAGGTATGAAACAAAATGACGAATGGCTGTATGAAGTGAGAAGCGCATGCAAATAAGAGTTTTAAATGCAAAGTAGTGAGGAGCGAAAAGGAATACAGAAAAAATGGGGATAGATGACGTGAAAGAATGAGTGGGGGAGGAAGTGGAAGTAGAGAGGGAGGGGGGAGGGAGAGGAGGAAGAAATGGGGGTAATGAGAGAGAGAGAGAGAGAGAGAGAGAGAGAGAGAGAGAGAGAGAGAGAGAGAGAGAGAGAGAGAGACGAGGGTAGTGAAAAAAAATGAAAAAGGAGGTGAGGTTCAGTACAATGCACGGAAGAAGGAAAGGATGAAGAAAAGGTAACATGCAAGTCGAAGAGTTGAGAAGGAAGGAAGGAAGGAAAAAAAGAAGGATGATAGAAAGAAAGAAAGACAGACACAAAGAAAGAAAGAAAAAAAGGAAGGAAGGGAGGAAGGAAGAAAGAAAGAGGAAGGAAGAAAGAAAGAGGAAGGAAGGAAGAAAGAAAGAGGAAGGAAGGAAGTTTTGAAGGATGCAGGTAGTGGAGAAAAGGCTATAGATTTGCACAAAAGAGATTGATGAGGAAAAAAAAAGGTTAAAGCAATGTAGCTCTTACCCTCTGACTTACAATTTCTCCCACGCCCCAACAAATAGCGCCAAATACCCTCACATATCACCACTTTGGGGATGTACCGAACCGTCCATATTGAACCACGCCTGGACTGTCAAAATCAGGACTGGTGTGATGGTAATAGAAGGGATTGTTTTAACTCTCTTCAGCTGCTATCACACACTCAGCTGAACAAAATCATCTGGTGTTAGAATAGAATCATAAACTAGTCCCATTCATGAGGGGGTTTATGGTGACAGTGCTGATTTCCAGGCTCATGTGACGCCCTCTCAGCTAAATAGAATATGGCTGGTGTTAACTGGAATTATATACTAAAGTAGTCTTGATCATGAGAGGGTTAATGGAAAATGTATGGTCTTTCAGGCTCCTATAACTCACTCTCAGATGAATAAAATCGTCTGGTGTGAGCTGGATTTGATAGTAGAGTTGCGCTGACCATGTGAGGGTTGCGGTGGGTCTTGTGGAAGGTCAGTGATGAAATGTTTTACCAAATTTTAATCCTCAGACTGCCTCCCCCCCCCTCCCCCTCCCTTGGCCCAACCGGGATTGATATCGCGAAATTACGAACAGCGGTCCCCAGCCCCTCCCATACCACTGGACCACCGGCTGCCCAATGCCTGGTAATGAGTAGGAAACACAGGGTTGGGAAGGATAGAGAACATTTAAGATGGAAATTAGAACCAAAAAAGTGAGGGAAAAAAAAAAGAAAAAGGGTTAGGAACAAGGGATTATTTGGAGAGAGAGAGAGAGAGAGAGAGAGAGAGAGTTTGTGTGTGTGTGTGTGTGTGTGTGTGTGTGTGTGTGTGTGTGTGTAAGCTTGACTTTAGGTGAATCAGAGAGAGAGAGAGAGACAGACAGACAGACAGACAGACTGACAGACAGACAGAGACAGAGACAGAGAAAGAAAGAAAGAAAGAAAGAAAAAGAAGGATGGTTGAAAGACAGTGTGCATGGAAGGGGTAAGCAGGCAGCCCCCACCCCAGCTCCTAAGTCTGTGCATAAAGCCAGGTCTGTATCCCTCGCACACATGGGAAAAAAAAGTAAATAAAAGGAAAAGAAAAAAAGAAAAAATCTCGAAATGAATGGGTTGGAAGTGGCGTGCCTTAATCTGCCACTGAGGAATAACAGAGCATCTCCATCCCTGCCCTGATAAGGTGGAGGGGCAGGTGATGCTTTTTAATTAATTCACGAGAGGCAGAGAGGAGGATGAGGTGGAGGAGCTGGGGAGAAGGAGGAGGAGTAGGATGATGATTGTGGTGCTGGTGATGAAGATGATGATAATGATGGTGGTGGTGGTGATGATGATGATGATGATGATGATGAACTAGAGAAGAGGAAGAGTAATAAGGAGGAGGAGGAGCTAGGGAGGAGGAGGAGGAAGGAAGGAATAAGGGGAGGAGACACAAAGGGATGAATAAAGAAAATATGGCTGACAGCATAGAAAGAACCAGCAGAAAAAAAGAAAAAAAAGAAAAAGGATATGGGAGAGGGGCATGTGATTTGTGTCAATTAATTCAGGAGAGAAGTAGAAGGACGAGAGGGGGAAGAGAAGGAGGAGGAGGAATAATGAGGAGGAGACGCGAAAGGAATAAATGTGGAGGAAATGGGAGAGGGAGGACGTGAGGGGGAGAAAAGAGGAAGAAGGAAATAAGGAGATACGAGAAGGAAGATAGGAGAAGGAAATGGAAGGAGGAGGAGGAGGTGGGTGAGGGAGGGAAGAGAAGGGGGAAAATGAATTGTAAGGAGATACGAAAGGAAGAAACAAGGAGAAAGTGGGAGGAAAGGTAAGGCAGAAGGGCAGGTGATCTGTTTTAATTGCTTCTGGAGAAGGTAGGAGGAGGGAGGGAAGGAATAAGAACAAAGGGGCATAATGGAAGAAGGAAGGAGAGAGAATGGGCAAGGGAAGGAGGGACGGTGAGAAGGGGTAAGGGATTGAGGGAAAGGAAGGAAGCAGGGAGGGAGAGAGGGAGGGGGAGAAGGAATAATAAGAAACAAAAAAATAATTAGGGACTGGGTGAGGTAGGGGGAAGGGAAGTAAAGGAGGGAGGGGGAGGGATGAAGGGGGAGAGGGGTGGGAGAGAATGTATAAAGCACAACGTACAAAGGAAACCAACATCAACGGCGCTAATGATCCTTTCGAAGCCGTTTGTTACCAAAGACTGTAATTATGATATGTAATGCTATATGGTGAAGCAGAGGATAGTACAACAAAAAGGGAATGAGGGAGAGAAAACAAGGAGAGGGAAGGAGGAGGACAAGGAGGAAAAGAAAGAAGAGAGCACAGAGGGAGTGAAAGAGGGAAGATATAAGAAGGAAGAGAGAAAAAAATAGATTAAGGAGGGGGAGAGGAAATGAAAGGAGGAAGGGGAGGAGAGAAGATAAGGAGGAAGAGACAAAAACAGATTAGACTGGGAGAGAAAGAAGGGAGGGAGGGAGGAAGGGATACAAGGAATAGGGAGAAGGGAGGGAGGGAGAGAAGGGTAGAGAAGTGCGGTGTTTTAATTAATTCAGAAGGGGGTTGTGTTTGGTGATAACGCAAATTATATTGGTTACCCGTTGTGCCGGGGATAATTGAATACGGCCACGAGGGCTGCCAGTAATTCCGCTCCTCGGGGATCTTGCCTTGTAGGATCTTACATTGCAGGGTCTTACAGGAACTTACATTACAGGGTCTTATATTGTAGGATTTTACATTGCACGGTCATATGTTGCTGGATCTTACACTGCAGGGTCATATACAGTACTGTTGGATCTTACGCTGGGGGGTGTTATATTGTTGGATCTTACACTGCAAGGTCTTATATTGTTGGATCTTATATTTTTGGATCTTACATTGCAGTGTCTTATATTGTAGGATCTTACATTGCAGGTCTTTTATTGTAGGATCGTACATTGCGGGTCTTTTATTGTAGGATCGTACATTGCAGGGTCTTGTATGATAGTACATTGCAGGGTCTTACAGGATCTTACACTGCAGGGTCTTACAGGATCTTACACTGCAGGGTCTTACAGGATCTTACACTGCAGGGTCTTACAGGATCTTTCATTGCAGGGTCTTACAGGATCTTTCATTGCAGGGTCTTAAATTCTCTTCTTGTCTCTTCCCTCTCTTCAGTCCATCTGTCCCTGATATTTCCTTTTCTCCATATTCATCTCAGTTCCTGCCTTCTTACCATGTTATTGTCATGTCCCGTACTCCGATTCTCCTTATCTTCTTCTTTTCTCCATTTCCCTCCTCTTTTCTTTCTTCCTCTTCCTTTATCGTTTTTGTTCCAGTTTTTCCAGATTTTTCTTTTGTTCTTTTATGTCTTCTTTCTTTATTATTTCCCGTCTCTGCACCCACTTGCCTCTTCTCTCCCTTTATTCCTCCTCCTTTATTTAATGTCTTCCTTTTCTCCACCCCCTCTCATCGTCCCGTCCTTTATTCCCTTTCCTTTCTCTGTTGTCTCCCTTTTCCTCATTCTGTGTCATCGTCTTTCATTCCTTAACCCCTTGAATCATATAACTTAGCTTATTGGTTTGTTCTTGTTGCTTCCAGACGATGTGATTGATCCTCGTTGATGTAAACAAACGCACGTGGGTGGTAGTCGAATAAAACTTGACACGTGGATGATGTTAGCGATGTAAACAATGGCACGTGGACGATAATGGACAGTGACATGTTGTTTTTATTGTTGTTGTTGATGATGATGATGATGTGAATGGTTATACGTGGATGATGATGTGAATGGTTATACGTGGATGATGATGTGAATGGTTATACGTGGATGATGATGATGATGTGAATGGTTATACGTGGATGATGATGATGATGTGAATGGTTATACGTGGATGATGATGATGTGAATGGTTATACGTGGATGATGATGGTGATGTGAATGGTTATACGTGGATGATGATGATGTGAATGATTATACGTGGATGATGATGATGTGAATGGTTATACGTGGATGATGATGATGATGATGTGAATGGTTATACGTGGATGATGATGATGATGTGAATGGTTATACGTGGATGATGATGATGATGATGTGAATGGTTGTACGTGAATGATGATGATGATGATGTGAATGGTTATACGTGGATGATGATGATGATGTGAATGGTTATACGTGGATGATGATGATGATGATGTGAATGGTTATACGTGGATGATGATGATGATGTGAATGGTTATACGTGGATGATGATGATGATGATGTGAATGGTTATACGTGGATGATGATGATGATGATGTGAATGGTTATACGTGGATGATGATGATGATGTGAATGGTTATACGTGGATGATGATGATGATGATGTGAATGGTTATACGTGGATGATGATGATGATGTGAATGGTTATACGTGGATGATGATGATGATGATGTGAATGGTTATACGTGGATGATGATGATGATGATGTGAATGGTTATACGTGGATGATGATGATGATGTGAATGGTTATACGTGGATGATGATGGTGTGAATGGTTATACGTTGATGATGATGATGATGATGATGATGATGATGATGTGAATGGTTATACGTGGATGATGATGATGATAATGATGATGATGATGATGATGGTGAAGTGAATAGTGACACGTGGATTAAGAATTTTGAAGTGCAGAAGCCTATGAAAGTTATCTCCAACTCTCCTAGCTCAAAAAGTCTCTCCTACGCTGAAGAAAACATTTGAATTTAGCTAGAAAATCACAAGTACTTTCTCCCAAGCTGAATAAAATCGTCTGACGGTAAATGGTATATGGTAAATACGTCATCGGAGTGAAGGCGTTACATTCTCTCTCACTTTTTCTACATTCCCTGTCCTTTTCCCAATTCTTCTTGACTGAGAGAGAGAGGGGGGGGGAGGGTGGAGATGCATGGAAAGGAAAGGAAAAATGGAGTGGCTGGGAGGGAAACTGAATGGTGGGGGAGTAGGTAGGTAGATAGGTATGCAAGTAGGTTGGTACGTAGGTAGGTAGGTAGGTAAGTAGAGAGAGAGAGAGGAAGGGGTGTGGTAGGGATGGGAGGGAGAGGAGGGAGGGAAAGAATGCAGACAGAGTGGCGAGAAGCGAGACTGTGGTAGGGGGAGGAGGAGGAGGAGGGGAGAGAAGGGGAGGGAGGGGAGGAATATAGGGGAGGGGAGGGGAGAGCTAGAGTGGCGGAAGGTAAAGAAAAGGAGTGTAAGAAGAACGACAGAAATAAAAGTCGGAAATTTGGTACGCTGAAACTGTGGAAAGGAAGGCAGTGACAGAGAGAGAGAGAGAGAGAGAGAGAGAGAGAGAGAGAGAGAGAGAGAGAGAGAGAGAGAGAGAGAGAGAGAGAGAGAGAGAGAGAGAGAGAGAGAGAGAGAGAGAGAGAGAGAAACACACAAAAAGGGCTGCTTCATCCTGCAGTCCACTGGGTTCAATTTCAGATGAATTATAAGACGTCTTTTTCAGAGTAGAATAAAATCATGTGGCAGGAGCAAGAATGAATCCTCCCCAGAAAAAAATAAAATAAAGTCAGTATTTAAGGAGATAAGTATATGCCGAGTTCACACACACACACACACACACACACACACACACACACACACACACACACAAGCATTATTAACACCTTCAGTCCGTCGATATTCTTTTTATTCTTGCTACCTTCAGACAACTTTATTCAGCTTTGGGGAGGCTTTTCCAACTGGAGAGGTTAAATATGGCTTTAGTTTACCCCCTCCCCCTCCCCACAAGAAGAGATATCCCCAGAGCTGAATGAAATCGTCTGGGGGAAGCAAGAATGTAACAGTAAAGCACATCACCACACTGAAGGCGTTAAGGTCTCTTATTTCTTCCCTTTACATTGCAATATAATTCATTAACTTTAACTAGGTGGAGGTCTTCGTCCTTTTTGCAGTTTATTTCACGTAGTTTAGTGGCAGAAAGAGATACTACTACGGCTATACATCCTTTCCACAGTACTTCTTCGTGACTGACATCGTATTCTAGGATTAATCTATTGTTACAACTCAGCACTGTAGGTGAAGAGATGACAGCTTTTGGTCAGATTAAAGTGAACAGGGTATAGCACTATATTCCAATGTTAATCTCATTTTATAGCACAGCAGTCAAGACGGAAAGATGACAATTTGAAGACTCTACCCTTTTTACCTTAACTTGGCCCAAATTTTCGTCCTTTTCCAGCCTATTTCACGTAGCTGAGTCACAGGAAGAGATAATGCCACAGATATACATTCTTTCCATAGCACTTCTTCGTGACTGGCATCATTTGACTGTATAAATCTGTTCAACAACTCAGCATTCAAGATAGAGAGATGTCAATTTTAGGCCAAGTTAGGGTAAAAGGAGTACAGTTGACGTGAACAGTGCATAGAAAATTTTTCCCACTGGTTTTCTATAATTTTCCACGACAGCTTTCCCACATTGGTTGGTGATCTTTCTCATTTTTTCCTGCCATTTTCTGCTTTGATATCACTCCCCTTCGGATGATAGAAGACTAAGCAATTTTTCCTATAATTCCCATAATATTCCACATTATTTTCTATATTGCTTGATGATACCTCTCTGATATTACTTCTCTTTGGATTACAGTAGACTGGTTATTTTTTTTTTCCAATGATTTTTTTCTGTAAATTTTCCAAACCGTTTTTCTATGGTCTTTGGTGATCCTTCTCATTTTTCCTGCCAGTTTCTGATTGGATCGTACCCGCCCCATGTACTCTAGTAGGAACAGTGTTATGATAATGATGATGATGATGATGATGATGGTGATGAAACGTGATAGTGATAATAATAATAATAATAATAATAAAAAAAAATAACAATTGTAGATAGAAAAAGATACTGAAAAAAGGATAGATAGACAGATAGATAGATAGACAGATAACCAAGTCGGCTTCTATCGTATAACCGGAGTCGGGAAGCGATCAATTAATCTGTTAGTGTTTGCCTTATTCCATGTCTCTTTGTTCAGTGACGCTCAGTGGTTCCTTTGCATGTGTGTGCTTCCCAACCAATGAAGCGAAATTCAAACATGCTTCCTTATTATTACTATTATTATTACCGGTATTATTATTACTGTTATTATTATTATGACGATGATGATGATGATGGTGATGATGGTGGTGGTGGTGATGGTGAAGTTGCTGTTGTTGTTGTTGTTGGTATTATTATTATTATTATTATTATTATTATTATTTATTATTATTATTATACTTTTCTGTGTCTCGGAGTCATGGCATAGACAAAACAGTTCATTTTCGAAGCCTAGCTGTCCTCCTACAGGTAGATGTCGTATACACCTCCATATATCACCCCTCGAGCACTAATTCCCACCGTCCATACCGAATTGACACTAAGATTATCACATTCAGGACAGGTGTGGTGTTATTTATGAGTGTTTTTATAACATATAGGTGTGTTTGGAGGAGGATTTTTTTTTTTACTCCTATGTTGTGTTTTTATATTTATTTATTTATATATTTATATATTTATTTGCTACCTCCTGATGAAAATTGTATTCAGTTTAGGTTATGAAAAGATTAGTGGAAAAAAAAGAAAAAAAAGAAGAAGCCTAGAAAACGCTGCACCCTGCCCATTGCCACCGAGTTTTGGGGGGGGGGGAGAGAGAGAGAGAGAGAGAGAGACGCTGAAGGCAAACAGGAAGGTAGTAGGAGGGGGTGGAAAGTGGGTGGGTAAGTAAGTAGAGGGGGATGGGTGGATGGAATGGGGCTGGAGGGAGTGGGTGGAATAGAGGAGATGGACAGGTGGATGAGTTGGTAAGGGGTGGGTATGGTGGATGGCTAGGAGGGTTTAAGTGGATGGGAGGGTGGAAGATTGAAAAATAAAGGTGAAAGAAAGTGGGTGGATAGGTGGATGAGTGGGCAGAAAAACACTAAGCAAAATTAAAGTGACGGGGGTAATGAGTGTGGATAGATAGGTGGAAGAGTGGATGGAGGTACAGGAGAACAGGGTGAGAGTGACGGGGACTGAGGTGGAAGGATATGTATGGATTGATGGACAGGTGGATGGAAGAACAGAGAGTAGAGAGGAGGAGGAGAAAGCAATGGTGCACTGGTTATCAAGTCCTCCTCCTCCTCCTCCTCCTCCACAAAGAGTGACATGGGAGGGGTGGAGGTGAGGGAAGGTTAGGTGCATCAGAAGCGTTAATTTGCCAGCTCACTTACACAAACATTAACCCCTCCGCTCCCCCTCCCCCTCCCCCTCCCCCCCTCTCTCTCACGCCTAATTACTCACCCCCCCCCAATTAGGCACAATCCATCAGTCAGGTGATTTGGCAGTATGAAATTTCCACGTCATTAGATTTGAAAACCTCTGCGTATTGATGAAGAAGCGATTTGTTTACGCCAGTTTTTCTATACGGCGTGGTGTTCTTTCTGACTTTTTCCTGCCGGCTTCGGCTGGAGGGTTTGGAGGGCGGGGGAGAGCCTTCTTCTTTGCTATCCTTATCTCATTCTAGTAGTTCAGTTACTCTTCTAGGAGCTGCCTAGCATGGGCCAACCGGCCTACTGCAGTTATCCTCTCTTCTTATGTTCTTATGTTCTTATGTTTGTGTGTCTGTCTGTGTTATTTTCCTTATAGATCTCTCTCTCTCTCTCTCTCTCTCCAATTAGCCACAACCAGTCACTCAGGTGTTGTGGTGCCGGCAATACAATCATCATAATTTCCCAATACTTTGCATACTGATGAAGGGGTGGTTTGCTTCGTAATATTTTCCTTATAGATATTACTCTCCCACTTCACAACAATTAGGTGTAGCAAGTTAGGGAGATTTTTGAGTGGTTTGAGTGTTTTTTGGAGAGGAAATTGTGTGTGTGTGTTGTGTGTGTGTGTGTGTGTGTGTGTGTGTGTGTGTGTGTGTGTGTTTAATCCTGCGCATCCCAACTATGAGTGATCCGTAGGCTGTTGTTAGGTGATGATGATGTTGATGATGATGATGATGATGATGATGATGATGATAATGTATGGTGTATCAAAGCAGGAACCTGGGTTACTGAGAGTACATCATCATCAGCATCATCATCATCATCTGTACACAAGTATGTTCATTCATTCTTCACTGATGCATGGTAGAGGGAGTGAAGGATTGCTTGCAAATGAGTCAGGTTAAAGTCACGGTGAATTTCTCTCTCTCTCTCTGGATTGATGCTAGGATACAGCGAACAATAGATGAAGTTACATGTATATTCCGAGCTAAATTAATAGGTAATAAAGTAAATAAATAAATAAATAACAAAACAGACGGACAGACACAGACTGATGGAGAGACAGACAGACAGGTAGATAGTAAAAGAAAGATAAATAATAAGATACATAGACAGACAAATAAATTCCGAAATGGACGGGCATGCTTCCTGAACGCCATCAGCTTAAGTTATGGTTATGTGCGTGAGCTGTGTGTGTGTGTGTGTGTGTGTGTGTGAGAGAGAGAGAGAGAGAGAGAGAGAGAGAGAGAGAGAGAGAGAGAGAGAGAGAGAGAGAGAGTTTTGGGTGCGGGTCTGAGTTATGGGAATGAATGGGGGTGAAGGTATGGTTGACAGGGAGGGTGGGGAAGAGGGAGTGAGGAAGGTAGGGAGATGTGGGGAGAGAGGAGGTGAAGAGGGGGAGGATGGGCATGGAGAAATGTGGTGGGGACGGACGGGAGGGAGGAAAGGAGGGAGAAGAAAGAAGAGGAAACGGGAACTGAAGAGATGGAAAAGGGAGCGAGGGTGAGGGGGTAAAGTGGGTGTGAAGGAGATTGTGAACAGTGAGAGTATTTTAGGAGTATGGGGTTGAGGTGGGTAGGGGATGAGGTGCAAGGGGGGTTGGGTGATACATGGGTGGGTGGGGTTGGATGGGGTTCTGTATGAGGTTATTTTAGTAATCTTTGGTGAAGGTTGGAGAGGGGAAGGACCGGCTGGGTAGGATGGATGTGAGATAGAATTTAGATTGGAGTGTGAGGTGGGTGTGCGGGGATGAGGCTGGGGTATGGGGATATGTCTGTAGGATAGAGGGATGGGTGTAGAAGGTGGGAAAGAATGGGGGAGTGGGTGCCAGGTGAGACAGGGGTGCATGGGTGAAGGGAGGATGTGAG
>NC_137014.1:38378410-38395910 GCF_032717465.1 Coenobita brevimanus
GGAAAAATCTTAAGGTGATGATGGAGATGATTTAAATTGTCATGTCTTTCCCCAGTCCTTCCTCTGATCTCTTCCTTTTCCACACTGTATCCTTTTCATTAGTCTTTTTTTCTGTCTTTACTCATTCCTTGATCAACATAAATTTTCTCTAACCCTTCTTTCTCCCCTATTATTTTTCCCTGTCTCGTTCTTCCGTATTCCTGTTCCTCTTTCACCAGCATTTATCACTCTCTCCTCTTTATCCACTTTCTTTTTAAACTATATGCTACATTCTTTAACCTTTCTTTTTTCTCTTTTATTTTTTTTACCATCATACCTCCTCCTCCACTTCACTTCCTTTTCTGTTCTCATTTCTAGTGATTCCCTCTCTCCTCTTGCTTGTTGTCTTCTCTTCCCTCTTTCCTTCTCCCTTCCTTTTCTTCTCTCCCCCTACTCTCCCCTACTGTTACCTTTGTTCTCTTGCTTATTTTACTCTCCTTCCTCCCTTCCATTCGCCCGTGTCCTTCTCCCTCCTTCCCTTCCCTCCTTCGACCTCTCTCTACTCTTTCCCTTGTTTTTTTCTTCTCCCTCCCTCCCTTCCTTCCCTTCTTCTACTTCCCTCTACCTTTTTGCTTGGTTTCTTCTCCTTTCCCCCTCCAGCCTCTGCCCTCGTGCCTACTTCCTTCTCCTCCTTCACTCCCCTCCTTCGTGTCTACTATCTTTCATGTTTCCTTCTCCCTCCCTCTCATCCTTCAGCCTCCTCCTACTCTTTCGCTTGTTTCTATTCCTACCTACCCCCTCTCCTTCTGTCTGTTATCTCCCTACCTCCCTCCGTCTGTCTGTTTTCTCCCTACCTCTCTCCGTTTGTCTGTTTTCTTCCCCCATCTCTCAGTTTGCATGTTTTCTCCCTCCCTCTCTCCCTCTGCCTTTTTTTTTTTTTTTTTTTTTAAACTCCTCCTCTTTGTTTTCTCCCTCCCTTCGTCTACATGTTTTCTTCCTCTCTACCCTCCGTCTGTCTGTTTTCTCCCTCCCCTCACGCCTTCTGCCGTTTTCTCCCTCTCTCCCTCCCTCCCTCCGGCTGTGTGTTTTCTCCCTCCCTCCCTCCCTCCGTTTGCCTGTCTTCTCCCTCTTTCCCTCTGTCTTCCTGTTTTCTCCCTCCTTTGCTTCGTCTCCTGTTTTCTCCCTCCCTTCCCACCTCCCTACCTCGGTTTTCCTGCCTGTTTTCTTCTCCCACCCTCCCTTCCTGCTCTCCCCCTGCCTCCCCCTGCCAACTGAACCTCGCTGATCTGGGTGTTTTAGCCAGATAGTAACCTCTCATCCTCCTTTATTTGTCCATAATGAATGCAAATCTGTCGACATTATCTATCTCGATTTTCAGAGTGTTTGATAAAGTTCCCCCTAAAAAAAGAAAAGAAAAAGAAGAAGACTCGTTGAGGGACTAAGGGCAGGCAGTTTCAGTGGCATGTGCTTAAGGGGATCGATAATTGGCTTACGGGATGTAAACAAAAACTTGCTATGAACGGAAAAGCATCAGACACGGGATTAATGCCAAAAATGATGTACCAAAGGGTTCATTGCTGGGACCTGTTCTGTTTTAGATTTATTTATCTTAAGACGACGGGAGGCCATTGCTGTAAGCTGAATATAAATGTCCACCGCTTCCACAATTATAATTGTTTAGAGATCTGTTGTTGTTAGAGGGTAGAATCAAAATCTCCCACATCTCTCTAGGATAACCTTTAGTTGAATAAAACGCCAGAACTCCATTAAATACATGTGCGATTACCAAAAAAAGTAGAGACCAAAATATCAAAGCTTTTAGTTGAACTACTCAGCATATCGGTGAGGAGTAGCGAGATACCTTACGAATGGAAGCTGGCAAAGGCAGTTCCGATAATAAAAAGGATACTCAATAACAATATGGAAATTACCTTCCAATTAGTTTACCACCTGCGATTTGATAGTTGCTCGAAACTTATTAGGAATAATTTTGTCATATATCATCATCATCATCTGGACATCCTTTCCCACACTAGGGATAATCACTCATGCATTACAAATCTTTTGGAGTATTTCAATGATATATTGAATATGTAAGACGAGGCCAGGCCCATTGATTTTGTCTGTCTCGATTTTCAGAAGGCATTTGATTAAGTTCCCCACAAAGACTCCTTCCAAAAACTAAAGGTATACATGGTTTCAGTGGTAGAATTTTGGTTTGGGGGAATTTTCTGCATTGCTACCCTTGTCTTAGATTTAGGAATAGAGACCTCAGTTATAACCTGCCCTGTGACAAACTGCCTTAAAAAAAAAAAAAAAATTGTTACTGCTAGCTTTCATTTTTCTTTGTGCCCATCTTGCCGTCATCTCCTCCCCCGTCTCCCTCCTCTCCTCACTTTCTTCCTGTAGCCACCCCCTGCGTCTGGTAACCCCCTGTGTTGTTGGTGGTTTAACAAGGCCGTGCCCTCTCCATCAGTCGAAGGGAGTGGAGGGGAGGGCAGGTTAGGGCATGAAGAGTAGGGAGGGGAGGGTAAGACAGGGTATGCAGGGTAGGGAGGGCAGGGAAGGAGGTGCTGGCTGCCTGATAACCTTCATTATAGTGTTCAAGCCCACGTCACCGACCATTAACCCCCCACCCCCACCTTTCTCTACCAACTTACCCAGCTCGTTCCGTCCCTTCAACCCTCTGATCGGCCTGTCTGCTCCCCCATCTTCCCCTCCCTCTTCTCTCCCCCTCCGTCGTTCCCTGTCTCCACCCTCCCCCTTCCCCATCCCCTGCCTCCACCCTCCCCCTTCTGGTCCCCTTCCCCAGTCCTTCCCCTCCCTCTTTTCCTCCCCCTACTCTCCCCCTCTCTTGTCCCCTCTCTCCCCTCCCCTTCCTCTCTGATCGGTTTTTCTACTCCTTAATATCCCGCGTTTGATTTTGTGGCCGGTAAGACTGGTGGGCTCAATTTGTTTCCCCCTTGTCCCTGTTCACCCAGCATTACAAACTAGAAACCTGGATGCCAAGCTACCACATCGAGTCAGTGTTCTAGGGGAAGATTGGGACGTAGAACATGTAGACTGTCTTCTTAAATAACCCTCACAGGCGATGGGCATAAGATCTAAGCCTTCGTCTGCCCCTTCCTTCCCTGCCTGTTCCCTGTCTTTGGTCCTTCTTTTTTCCTTCCTTCCTTCCTCATCTCTCTTCCACTGCATTTTTTCCTTATTTTTCTTTTCATCATCATTATCATCATGCCAACCTTTTTCCAAGATGCTAGTGAAGTAGGATCCAGAGAGAGAGAGAGAGAGAGAGAAAGCAGTGAGGTATCCATTACAAGAGTGACACCTCCACCTGACAGAGCACACCTTTACCTGGAGCCTCATTAACAACCCGTCCTCACTCCTCCCACCTGTGTTTCCTTAGACCACTTAATCTTTTACATCAGGACATCTGTGTGTGTGAGTGTGTGTGTGTGTGTGTGTGTGTGTGTGTGTGTGTGTGTGTGTGTGTGTGTGTGTGTGTGTGTGTGTGTGTGTGTGTGTGTGTGTGTGTGTGTGTGTGTGTGTGTGTGTGTGTGTGTGTACTTCATTTTATTTATTGTTTAGATTACGAGAAAGCATTAGTAGTGGAGGGAGTACATCATCATCATCATCATCACATTCATTGACTACCTAAGACACTCCACTCGTCTGTTTCATCCAGTTATCTCCAAATTTCATCTCCCCAACTTGTTTCCCGTCTTTCTCTTCCTCTCACTCCATCTCTGGGTTGCCTTTCGTTTACCATGATTGTCCCTCTGTTATCAGTTCTATAATTGAAGTGTGCTGCTTCCATCCACTGCTCCCTTAAATCACTCAAATACTTATAACCATACTTGTTTTGTTTCTTCCTGTTGGGTTATTTTCAGGCTTCCTCCATGCATTAAAGTTTCCCAAGTTTCTCCAGTTCTGCATGTGTTAAGCTTGCGGATATCTTAAGTTTCTTCCTTGTTGATGGTGTTTTGCTGCTTTACTGTGAGGCATCTTTTTCCTTACGATCAGGTTCCTTCTCTTCTTTGACAGTGATTTGTGCTTTCTGAAGGGTTGTGGTTATTGTTGTTGTTTGGGGGTTTTCCTGTTCCCTACCGTTAGAGCTACGTTTTTTACTATTTTCCTTCATTTTCAGACCCGGGAGGACCTCTACGAACGAAGGTGTCCGTCAATCACCCACTAAAGTTTTTCGGAAAAGAGGTGATCAACTCCCTGCTAATTTAGCGAAGCCTTATATTGACGTCCCGATGCCTCTACATCTATACTCGTTTTATTGTAACTTGACCCAGGTTTTTCGTTTTTGTCTTCTTGCCACGTATTTCTCAACGGTCAGTGGCAGAATTAGACGATGCTACAGCTCTACAGCCTTTCCGTAGCACTTCTACACGACTGGTACCATATTCTAGTGTTAATCTGTTGTTTCAGCTCAGATATCCAGATGGAGGGATGGCAATTTCAGGCGAGGTTAGAGTAGAAACTGTGTACATTTCCAGATACCAATATTTACTTTATTCATATGTTAAAAGTATTAATTATGAAGACAAATTAAACTCCGCTATCTTCATTGCATGTTAATCTCTATATTCCGAAGGCGTACGTTGTGTCTGCCGCGAGACGATTTTATTCAGACTGGGGGAGACCACTAGGGATGACTGAGGCTATTTTTTTTTTCTCGTGTATTATTTTTGCACACTATATAGATATTAAGAAGATGGAGATAAGAGAATGAAAATATTCACCCCTGTTCATCACCAAGCCTCCGCATCATCCACATCTGCACCATCCATATCCATCCACCTGTACAACTGTCCACCATCCGTTTCTATCCACCAACCACCAATACTTGTGTCCACCATCCATACCCATCCACCAATACATCGATCCACCGCCACATTTATCCATATACCTCTCCACCACTAAACCTCTCCCATTGTTTCCACACCTCCCTGCAGACCTAAACCCTTCCCATCCCACCCACACCTGTCGCCTCCACACCTGTCTAATCATTAACCTGGATGACATTAGCGCGGGGGAGACGGATAATCGACGACACGAAGGTTGAGAGATAGATAGACGGACTAACAAATGCTGCTATAAATGAACAGGAGAAGACAGTAGCTATAGACAGGGGTGAGACAGAGACAGACAGTTACAAAGACAGCCCACGCAGATAGGGGATGAGATTGTGGTGGAGATATATAGACAGCCCACACAGACAGGGGTGAGATAGAGGCAGACAGTTACAGAGACAGCCTACACAGATGGGAGGTGAAAAAGGCAGATAGAAACAGCTATCACACCCACGGAGATGAGACAGAGACAGACGGATATGGATGCAGCCTGTACAGAACCGTCCACACAGACAGGGGTGAGACAGACACAGTTAGCACAGATGTAGATGAGACAGAGAGAGGCAGGCGGAGGAGAGAGATAGTTCACACAGCTGGATACGAGACAGAGAGAGACATGCAGAGACAGAGGCAGCTCACACAGACGAAGTTGAGAAATAAACATGTAAAGCTAAACCGTGTAATGTTTTCAAGCATGTATCAGTATGTTCTTTTCTTCATTAAAAAAAAAAAAAAAACCGAGATCTAGACTTTAACCCTTTCAGTACGATGACGTCTTTTTCATTTCATTCATGCAACTGACAGACAATTTGATTCAACCTAGGGGAGATCTCTCGTAGTAAAGGGTATTTTTAACTACCAGTGCTCTAAAGTTACCCTTAAACTAAAAAAAAAAAATAAATAAATAAAAAAATCGTCTGGGGGTAGCAATAATAAATTCCAAAAAGGCATTTCTGTACAAAAGCGGTTAATTTTCAACAAGAACTAGACCAGCGCTGTATAGGGGTGACTGGGAATGCACAACAACATGGTCATTAATGTACAGGAACAATCAGAGAAAGCATATGGCCATTCTGTGTCCGTCACTTTTGCCTTCACAGTTTCTTTTGCGAGTCGTACGCCACTTGTCAAGCAGCTGCAAGGGGTGGGAAGTCACGGTTGGACCTTAAGTTGAACCGGCATGGAACAGAGGGTTTTTGTGCAGATGTAAGTCACTTTTAATGGGATAGATGTCATTAGGAACTTATATTTATCTACATTTGCTCCCACACTGGATGGTGGCCTCTTTCCTCTCGCTGCGCCGTTGCCTTCCACCTCTCTTCCTTCCCTGTTTCTTCTCCCCTCCCCCTCATACCCCATCCATTCTTCCTCCCTCTCCCCTTTCCTACCTTCATGTGCCCTCCCCCCTCTCCCCATTATACCCTCTCTTTTCTCATCCTCCCTCTCCATCCACCTTTCCTTCCTTCCCCCCCTCTTACCTCTTCCATTCACCCTCCTCCCTCCCTCTGTCTCCCCCAACTCCATTCACCTTTCCTCCCTTCCTGTGCCATCCCCACTCCCCCTCATACCTCTTCCACGCTCCCTCCTCCGTCACCCCCACACTTCACAGCCTTGTTCCCCCAGCAGCGTTTGATGCTCAGCTTGACAACGTCACTCACACCGCTTCTCACACCATCTCTCAGCCTCCGTGGTCTCACAAAAACCAAGTAGCTCAGGGATCCCACAATTTCTCATCCTGGCACTGTCTCGGGAGGTACAGTCAAAGGAACAACTATCTTCCCAGTTCTGTAAGAGGGAAATTTGCAACTGACGAAATGTAATAAAAATACTATCTCTGCCATACTTTTTTAAAACTCCAACTTGGCCTAAAAATGACATCTCTCCATCTTCTGTGCTGAGAGGTAACAATACACCAACACTAGAATATGGTGCTAGTCACGGAGTAATGCTATGGAAAGGATGTAGAGCCATAGTATGTATTGTCTTTTTCTGTCACTTGCTTCATGAAATAAACTGCGACAGGACGAAAATCTGGGCCAAGTTAAAGTGAGAAAAGTATAGTGCTTGTTTCAGACCGTTAACTTTTTCCGCGATGCAACAGTTCGTCACACTCAGGGAAGGTATTTTTGTGTGTGTATTTATTCATGTATGTTTATGTATTTATTTATTTACTTTTTTATTACGAGCAGTGGGGAGTGTGGAACCATGTATCGGCCGTCGGTGAAAAACATGCAGCCCCACAGAGGATTTTTTCAGGGTTTCATTTTCCCTCTTGTTGCCATAGCGATTTATTTTACCTCTTATGTCTCAATAATCTTTTGCATGTTAATCATATCTTTTTCATACCAACACATATTTAATTTCCCTCTTCTCTGCGGCATTGGACACTTCTTACCGCATTTTCCTTGGCAGTTTATCTTTCCTTTTTTTTTTTTTTTTTTTTTTTTTTACATGATGAACAGAGGAAGGAAAAGCAAAACAAAAACTTCTATACACCTGATTACAGGTGTCCTCCAGTCATTAATAAATCTTTAATAGTTAGACTTGAACCGCATATTACAGTATAATTCTCTTCGCCCCTGGAACAACGTATTTTTCCTAATACGCTGTAATAATCCTTCGCATCTTAAATGTCCATTGTAACCTCTATGAGTGATATTCTTCTTAACCTTTTATCCTGAATATTACAACTCATTATTATTTTCCAGGCTATTTATATCATTATAATACCAAGATTGATGGCATAAGTAACATACGGGAAATGTAAACGTGTTATATGCAGAATAAACTGGCGAGGAAGAGGTGCCAGAGTCGAATATACAGTACAGGCTTGTGTGTGAGAGGTAGCAGTGTGTTTTTACTTATATTTACTATCAGTTCCCTGTAATAAGTATAAGATGTGTTTCTCCAGGAGGGATATAAATAGAAGGGTTCAGGAGGCAACCACGTTCTTTCTTCTTCCCGCATAGGCAAATCTGAGCCTGGAAAGGGAAGGTAACACAAGTCTGCTATGCCGCGTTTGTTGTAACCTGATAAAGCTCCCTGACTCCTCTCAGTTCAGGTGACGGCCAGGTGTAGTTGATTGGAGGGTTGATTTGTTGATAGTTCTTCCACCTTAACTTGGCCTAGATTTTGGCGTTTTTTGCAGCTTATGTCACGTAGTTCAGTGGTAGAAGGACGCAATGCTGCTGTTCTACACTCTTTCCACAGCACTTCCTCATGACTAGCATCAAAATATAGCGTCACTCTCTTGTTACAACTCAGCATTCAATAAGGCGCGATATCAACTTTAGGCCAGCTTAGAGTAAAAGGAGTATAGTAACCAGTGATGGATTTTAATGCAACCATAACTTAGTATTCGAGACGTGGCAGTGGCCCAGTTCCTCCTTCTCCTCTTCCTCCTCCTCTTCCTCCTCCTGCTCCTCCTCCTGCTCCTCCTTCTCCTCCTCCTCCTCCTCCTCCACTCTCATTCCAGTTCTTCCCCAAAATGATACCCCCCATTCCCCAAGCTCCTTCCTTCCCCAGCCACTGCATCTTCCCCATAAGGATCCAAGTGTTACATCGTTGTCCTCACTAAGCTGGTGTTGATAGAAGGAAGGATGGTAGACTTGCATACTAAGCCCTGTTTTGTGTAGATTAAGCGGTGTTTGGGGGCGGTCTGAATCTCTGTTTTATGGGAGGGTGTTTTTTTTTTTTATGAGAGAGAGAGAGAGAGAGAGAGAGAGAGAGAGAAACGAAGAGTGATTGAGAGTAAGGTACACATAAAAAAAAGAAGGATAACTGCTGATGGCTGGCTGATGATAAGAGGCTTCTGTAAATGGGCAAGACTAGACTGCAAGAACAAGACAAGGATAGCAGGGAAGACGACTATCCCCGCCCACGTAATCCACCGACTGAAACTGGCAGGAAAAAGTGAGAAGGACCAACGTGCAGTGTGGAAAAAAATGGCTTTGAAAATTTTGTAGGAAAGGGCGAAATGATTCAATATCAATCACTAGACGCTGGAAAGGTAGGGTGTGGAAGAACGCTGAATGGAAGGGTAAGACGTAGAGGAGTGGAAGAGCAGAAGGTGGAAGAGTAGAGCGTGGAGGAGTGGAAGAGCAGAGTGTGGATGTGTGGAAGACTAGAGCGTGGAGGAGTTAAATGTGGAAGAGTAGAAGTGGCGTTGGAGTATGGATACCTAAAGTGGGATGGAAGTGATGTGAATGAGTGAGGGTAAGGTTAGAGACACGCTAGGGAACAGTTTGTGGTAGAGAGAGAGAGAGAGAGAGAGAGAGAGAGAGAGAGAGAGAGAGAGAAGTACGTCAGGATATTAAGAACACAACTGGAGGCATTGTAAGAAGAAAAATATGTTCAGTAATATAACAAATTCCCACACTCCATATTGTAATAACGAACAAAGATATATATATATTGGGAATAATAAAATAACATTGTGTAAAGCAACTCATTCATTTTAAGAGACAGGAACTATATTTCTAGATGTTTATTGAAGTGGAATGAATAAAGTTACATATTAGAGATTGCTTTTAAATTTTCTTGTAAACGTCAACGTAAGATAATTTTTAGCGGGGCAGACATTCAACTTACACTCAATTTCAATCCAAATATGGCTCGGCATCTCAAGTTCTATGGTTTCTGTGGCTGCATTTATTCGCTGTTTCAAGTAATTCACACTGTTCACTCTCTCCTTATATACATGCACATTTTTTCCTTCTTTCCATTAATTTTGTTAGTAATCTTTAGTGACTCTGTAAAACCCCTTACCGGTAAACTGTATTAACTGCGACATAATAGCCGTATTAAGGTGGATCACTCAGCACGCCCCTACCCCAGAAAAGTTATATACACTTTTTTTTACCTTTTACAATTTACACTAACATTTTACACTTCAGACGGTGCACACAGACACAAAACCTGGATGCCTGCAAAAAGTGAGTGAGGTGCTTTACGTATCCTTGCTTCACTTTCTTCAATAGCTTTCCTCAGATTTTTTTTTTTATATAATACCATGAAATGTGGTCACCCATTTTCAAACACTCTTCCCATCTAGCTATATATTTGCGTATCTCTGCATATCTGTCTGTCTATCTATCTATCTATCTTTTTATCTGTCGGGAGTAGAGTAAAATGGATGGGAGGAAGTGGAGTGAGGTGAATGAGGGCAAGGCTAAGGACACGCAACTTTATAATTAGTGGTTAAGTCAATGTTGTACTGGGCCGAGTTACTTGAGGGCATGAGACAAAGGGAGGGGCTAGGGTAGGGTAGGGCGGAAAAGGCCAAAGGGAGGCGGTAGGGCAAGGTAGGGGAAGGTGGTGGTCGTGTGGTTAGAGCTCGATTCTAGGCTGGGGCAGGGAATATATTTTTTTTTTTCTCTCTCTCTCTAAATCACGTCATAAAAATACCGCCATTAATACCAACACATTAGTCCGGAATGAGAGGGCCCTAGCATGTATTCAGTGTGGACCTGGTGACATGCGAAGGTGTGTGGCACTTAGGAAGACTGCAGGGACTCAGGGAACGGGCTGTCCAGTCTATACCCAGAGTAGGGGGAAAATAAACCAAAGGGAGACGGGAGTCCAAGGCAGGTTTGGAATGGTCTGGGTAAGGTAGGTCAGGGCAGGCTAAAGGTAGAGTAAGGTAGTTGCATGGCAGGACATGCTAAAATTAGGGTACCAGTAGCGAGGATAGGGCTATAGACACTGGATAGGGCTGGGTAGGCTGAGGGGGGCGATGTGGGAGAGCTGGGCTATAGGGTAGAATGAGAAGGAAAAATATATTAAAATTATAAAGATGACAGAATATTAATAAATGGAAAGTGCCTGGAAAAATAGAAAAAAAAAATTAGATTAGAAGAAATTAGGAATGACATAGAGTAGGGGCAGAGGAGAGGAATGGTGAAAGGAAGAATGAAGCATGTTTTGGAAATGAGGGACTGATTGGAGAAAAAAGGGAGGAAAGGAGGGAAGGGAGAAAAAAAACAGGAGAGGGAGGGGAATGGTGATGGAAGGAAGAACAGATGAACTTAGAGGAAAACGCCAAGTAGCAAGGAATGAGATGACAGTAGATTAATATAACGGGGAGAGGAAGGAAGAGTGGACAGACGCTGAAAGGGGGTAAAAATGAGATGGCGATAGAAGGAAAGAGATACATTTCTAGGAGGGGGAAGAGAAGGAGAAGGGAGGAAAGGGATGGTGAGAGGGAAGAGGAAGGAGAAGTGGGGTAGATAAAAGGAAGAGGGGAGACAGGTCTAGGACGGATAGGTGAAGGGTTAGGTTGAGTGATAGGGGAGGTGAGGAGTGGAGAAATGGTGAGAAGTTGGAGGAGGCGAGAGGAATGAGGTGGTGGAGGTTAAGGAAGAGGGGACAGGAGGGGTGATAAATAGGAAGGGATGGTAGAGTTTGGGAGGTAAGGGGAGGAGGGAGTGAAACGAAGGGAGGTGCGGGGAGACGGGGGTGCAGGGTGAGGGCGGTAAGGGGAGATGAGGAGATGGGGGATGAAAGGGGTAAGGTAGGGATAGGTGGGGGCGAGAGAGGTAAGGGGAGGAAGGAAGGCTGATAAGTGAGGGGGACGGGGGAGTGGTGGGGGAGGTGATGGGAGAAGAGGGATTGAGTGGGCGAGGGAGGTGAGGGGAGGAGGGGGGTGAGAGATGAGGGAAGGAGAGAGATAAAGGGGGATGAGGGGTGAGGGGAGGAGGGGGGGTGAGAGGTGATGGAAGGAGGAGGGCAGGTGAGGGAGTGGGGTCGTTAATGAGGAATGTGGTGTGATTAAGATGTCACCCTGGTTTCTCAGACCTAGATCTTCATTCCAGTCTCTCTCTCTCTCTCTCTCTCTCTCTCTCTCTCTCTCTCTCTCTCTCTCTCTCTCTTTCTAAAAAAAAAAAAGTAAAATTAAGAGAAGGCCCAAAGACTTCTTTTTTATTACTTTTTATTCTTACTACCTACAGACGATATATTCAGTCTAGGAAGCCATCTATTAATAAAGGTCTTAACGAAGGCTATATCCAACACATCTAGATCTAAAAGAGTCCCCAGTGCTGGATGGTCTGAAGAGAGCGCGAATGAATTAAAGATTACGTTCTCGAAGGGAAGGTGTTAATGGAATGCATGAAAGGAAGAAGTTACGAAAGGTGAGATAAGTTTAGGATCCACGGACAGTGAGGTTCAGATGTGATCGATGTTCCTCCACCTCTTGGAAAAAACTTTGATATAAATTCTCACTTTGCTGATGCTATACACCACTTATATTCATTTAGTGTATTCTTTTCATCCATTGCCCTCCAGCCAGTCCAGCACTGTTTGTCTAATCTACCTTTTCTTCTGACACCCCACCTGTTACCCCTGCCTTCACACCAACCTTTCACCCCCAGCCCTCCCCCACCTCAGCTCCCACCCGCATCTTTCATCCACATCCCTACCCAACCCCCGCCTTCCACCCCACCTCCATAACCCTACTTCTATACTGTATGTCATATCCATTTTTCTGGCTATATTGTGGCGATTGGAGAAGTTAGGTACAGCTTTCAGTAACTTCTTCACTATCAGGGGACTCTTCTAAGCAGAATAAAATCAAGTGGTAGCAGTAGGAATAAACTCTTAAAGATAGAGGAAGGGAAATTTCAACGCTGCAACAGGAAGTGATCTGCAGTAAATATTGCACTCGTTTGTTCGCAATTTCCTGACCCGTGTACAAAGGTGGGCACCCTGTTTTAACTCCCTAAGCTCGAGGACGAGTTATTTGTTCTTCTCTCTCTCTCTCTCTCTCTCTCTCTCTCTCTCTCTCTCTCTCTCTCTCTCTCTCGTTGTTTGCTTTCCCTGGAGTTCCTGTGCATTCTGTCCCTTCCTCCCCCACCTCCCCCACCTACGTACCGCCATTTCTTTTCTCCTTCTTTCCTATCCTTGTCTTTGACACAGGACAGTTGTGTAACTATAACATGCTCAAACAGCCTCGACACGTCCAGTAGATCTTTTGCTTTTTGGTTTCTTGTGTATTCCATTGTATTCCCTTCCTTGTATTCCCTCGCTTTTTCCCTTCCATCTGAGCTATCTACCTATCTATCTGGCTACCTTTGTATTCCTTTATACTCACTCTTCCCTCCCGGTCTTCTTACCCCAATCTCTTTGTCCCTTCCTTTATATAACTTTATACTCCCTACCTACCTACCTACTTTCCCACCTTTCTCCCAACCTGCTGGCTTTCTTTTGTCTCTTCCTCCCTCCCATCCTGCCCATCAACCTAACTATATACCTTCCTCTCTACTTCCCTTCCCACCTACTTGCTTTCTTCTGTCCCTTCCTCTCTCCCTGCCTCTCTACCTGCCAGCTCTTCTCCATATCCTCCTCCCTCTTTCCATAAATGTCAACTTTTCATCATCTCTTTCTCCCTTCCATCTTATTTGTCTCCTCCCTTCCTCCCTCCTTCTCTCCCTACCTACCTCCCTGGCTCTTCTTCTTCCCTCGCCTCTCCCTCCCTCCTTCCCTCCTTACCTTCCTCCCAGGCTCTTCCTCTTCCCTCCTGCCTCCCTCCCTATTTGTCCGTCATCCTTATTACTTCTCTGGCTCCCTCCCTCCCTCCCTCACAGCCACCCTTCCATCCTCTATCCTTTCCTACTTTTCTCCAATATTTTTTCTCCTCATTTCCTACCTCCAAATTTACTCCATCCATTTCTCCATCTCCTTGTGGATCTTTCCTTCCACCTCCTTCCCGTCTACTTTTCTTTCTTTCCCTACTTGTCTCACTTGTCTCTCAGATTCACTCCTTCCTCCTCTCCCCTCTCCCTCCATACCCCCAATTTTTCCTCCCTTCTTTTCTCCGTCTCTTCTTACTTCTCCCCAGCTTCCCTCATTCCCTACCCCTCTCCCTTCCTTCATCTTTCTCTCTACTCAGATTTATTTCTTCGCATTCCTCCTTCTTTCTCTCCCTTCCTCCATCCTTCCATCTCTTCCTTCTTGTCGCCCAGCTTCTATCCTTCCCTCCTCCTCCCTCCATTCCTCCAACATTCTTTCTCTTCTTACTTATTTCTCCACATCCGTCCTTCTCTTCCTGCATCTCTTAATGTTTGTCTCTCCTTTTCCTTCCTTCCTGCTCCCTTCCCCCAGCATTCTATGTCTTATTTGTCTACTTCGCTCCATCTGTCTGTCCCTCCCCACTTGTCTCCTCCCTCCCTCCCTCCCTCCCTCTCTCCCTTCCTCTCTCCCTCCCTCCCTCCCTACCTGTCTCCACGATAAATAATCACTTACCTGACTGTTTTTATTTGGGCCGTGTCGGGGTTTTTTGTGCCACAGATAACAATAAAAGTCAGACGTAAACACCTCAAAGTCTGTCTTCCTTCCTAGCTCTCTCTCTCTCTCTCTCTCTCTCTTTCTCTCGCTTCCTATGTCTTTCCTCACTTCCATCATCCTTTCATCTATATATATAATTTTTTTCCCCGTTGTCTCATGTCTTCCCCTCTCTCTTTTTTCTCTATAGTTATTTTACCACCTCTCCTCCCCCTCTAGATCTTTCCTCTGTCCTTCTTTCTCTTCCCTCCTCCCTTCATTTTTCCTCTTCCTTTTCCTCTTTCATTCTTCCTTTTTTTCCATTCTCCCGTTATTCTTTTACTCTTTTCTTCCTGTCTTCTTTCTCACTCTTTTATCCTTCCCTTCCTTCCTTATTCTGTTCTTCTGCATCTGTCATTCGTGTTTCATTCCTCCTTTCATACTGTTTGCCTTTTCTTCTCTCTCTCTCTCTCTCTCTTTTTCCTTTTCCGTCCTCCATCCTCTCCCTCTCCTCCAATTTTCTCCACACTCCTTTTTCTCCTCTTCCCTCTGCCTTTCTTCTTCCTCTCACCGTTCTTCTTCTGTCCATCCTTCCTTCCCTCTTTCTTTCCTTTCTTGCTTGCTTGCTTGTTTACCTGTTTGTTTGCTTGCTTGCTTGCTTGCTTGCTTGCTTGCTTGCTTCCTTCCTTCCTTCCTTCCTTCCTTCTTTCCTTCCTTCCTTCCTTCCTTCATTGATTCATTCTTTCCATCCATCCATCCATCCTTCATTTATTCATTTTTCCATCCATTTATCATTTTTTCATTCTTTCCATCCATCCTTCCTTCCATTCTTCCCTCCTTTCTGCCTCTTTTTCTTCTCTTCAATCCTCCTTCTCTCTTCATCTTTCCTCTCTGACTCTCCTTCGCACTTCGCCCACTTCCGTCCATACATTCTTTCCTTCCCAGTCTTCCTCTTCTCTGCCTCCTGTCACCTACCTGCCGCACCTGGGTAATTAGTCGCTCAGGTGAGAACAGGTACCGGTGGTGGATGGCCAATGTGAGGGTAGAGGGAGGAGGGGAGGAGGGAGGGGTAGGAAGGAGGGGATGAGGAGAGAGGGAGGATGGGGGAAGGAGGAACTAGGAGAGGGGATGGCCAGGAGAGGAGGAGAGGCTAGGAGAAGGGGAGGGACTTTGAGAAGGGGGGATAGGAGGGAGTGGAAGTTAGGAGTGATGTAAGAGGGGGAAGGATAGGGGGCTAGAGGGTGGGAAGAGTGAGGGGATGAGATATGAGGAAGGGATGAGGGGAGGCGGTACAAGGGGTGGATAGGAACCAGGGGAAAAGGTGAGGGAATGAGACAGGGGGAAGGGGATAGGGAGAGATTGGAGCTAAGGGCGAGACAAGTGAGGGGGTGAAAGATGGGGAGGAGGTAAGGTGGGAGAGGGAAGGGAGTGGCGAGTGGGGTGAAATAGGTGAGGGTTGACAGGGGAAAGAGGATAGTAAGAGGAAGTGAGGAGAATGAGGGGAAGGAGTCAGAGGGTGGGTAAGGGGAGATATAATGGATGGGGAGGTTAATAGGGGTACGGGGTATGCTTGAGGAGTATGGGAGAAGGTGAGAGGGGCGAGGAATGAGAGGAGGGAAGTGAGGGAAGACGAGGAAAGTGAGAGAGGGGGAGAGAGGTGAAGGGAAAAAATGGAAGTTAGAAGATGGAAGAATGTGAAAAGAGGGGATGAGGGATGTGGGTGGGTAGGGGGTGTAAGGAGAGGTGAGGAAGGTGGTATGAGATGAGAGGGAGGGTACGATGTGTGTGTGTGTGTGTGTGTGTGTGTGTGTGTGTGTGTGTGTGTGTGTGTGTGTGTGTGTGTGAGAGAGAGAGAGAGAGAGAGAGAGAGAGAGAGAGAGAGAGAGAGAGAGAGAGAGAGAGAGAGAGAGAGAGAGAGAGAGAGAGAGAGAGGAGGGAAAGATAACTCCTCTTTGTCATATTGTGATGGACGGTCCCCCTTAGCGCTGTTGCCTTTATCACCCACCGACACTAATGTTTTTATTCACAACCTTACCTGTTTGGTGTGTGTGTGTGTGTGTGTGTGTGTGTGTGTGTGTGTGTGTGTGTGTGTGTGTGTGTGTGTGTGTGTGTGTGTGTGTTTTAAGAGACATTGATATACTGAACGCCCGTGTATGTTTTTTTTCTTTAAGGGACATACACTATATTAAACGTGTGTGTACCCTGCAGTATGTATGAGTATGTGTATGTGTTGGTACCCTACATTGTGTACCTGTGTGTGTGAGTGTGTGTGTGTGTGTGTATGTGTGTGTGTGTGTGTGTGTGTGTGTGTGTGTGTGTGTGTGTGTGTGTGTGTGTGTGTGTGTGTGTGTGTGTGTGTGTGTGTGTGTTTGTGTGTGTGTTTTACAGCGTCTTTTCTATATTTGTAATCCCTAATTTATCTTCTTTAAAGCACTTTCCTAATTTTCTTTTCTTTGCATCTTCAAGTACGAATGTCCAAGAGTTTTTATTTATTTATTTATTTATTTACTTATTTTTAATCTTGCCTGTATAGAAGCAAGTCCTGTTATCAACCACTTCAGTACGATGGCTAATCTTTAATCAGCACACTTTATTACTTGGTTTTATTAATTCTGGTAAAGAGAAGGTTAATAAAATCTACATGTAACTCCTCCTTCATGTACGAGAGGCCTCACGTGCTGGAACTCAGATATTTTTGCTATTTTTTTCTAATTATCACCAGACGACTTTATTCACTGTCGGGAGGATTTTTCGAACTACTGACTTTTGATACAGAGTTGATTGACTTCTTTTTATTCCTCAATATAACACTCATGCCTTCAACTCTTGTTTCTCTCCATTCTCTCTTTCTCCCCCACTTCTTATCCTTTCCCTTCCCTCTTTCTCCCGCGCTTCTTATTCTTTCCCTTCCCTTCCCTCTTTCTCTCCCACTTCTTATTCTTTCTCTTCTCTCTTTCACTCCCACTTGTTATTCTTTCTATTCTCTCTCTCTCTCTCTCTCCTCCACTTCTCTGCTTGCTTTTATTATCGACAGCCATCATTTGTTTCTGCAGGAAGGACTAACAAAGGGAGTATGGATTTTTTTTTCTTTCTTTCAGGATAGGCAAGAAGATGGAATTATCCCATGTCTGTTGTTCTTTCTGTATAATTTATTACCAGATGGAAATTATATGTTTATTTTGTTGCATGTATTTATTTATTTGAGTGTGTTTGTCTGTCTGTCTATCAATGTCTCTGTCTATCAGTCTGTATGAATCACTCACTCACCCACTCAGTAGATCATTCAATCAGTCAGTCAATTTATCAGTCTCTATCCATCCATCCATCCATCCATTCATCCATCTGTATATCTGTTTACCTAATCTACATACCTACGTACATACCTACCTGCCCATCTACCT
>NC_137014.1:38400910-38440910 GCF_032717465.1 Coenobita brevimanus
GGAAGTAACTTTATTTCAAAGGACATATGAAACGCATCGCAAAAGACAAAATACATAAATTCTCTCTCTCTCTCTCTCTCTCTGGCTGTTTGACGCAAGAGATAAAAGTGAAATTAATATCCCTTGTCTGTCTCTCAGTTCTGTCTCGCAACTCTATCTGTCTCTTCTGTCTCTTTCTCTATGTGATTCTGTGCCATTGTAAGATGAAAATAAGATTTGGTTTTTGCTGTACGTGGCTCAGTCCTGTCTCACCTCACTCATCCCCCTTTCCCCCCCCCCCTCTCTCTGTTTCTCGAGGGCCAGGAAATGCCTCCTCTGTATCACACTGTTTTTTCTTGCGTATTATTTTGTTTTTCTGTATTTGTCATATTATTAGTTGTGTTGTTCTTGTTATTAATACTTGCCGTTTATTATTATTATTATTATTATTATTATTATTTTTATATTATTATTATTATTATTATTATTGTTAGTATTATTATCAGCAGCGTTCTTTCATCTTCTTCGTCTCATTACTATTATTATTATTATTATCATTATTATTGTTTTTTTTTTTTATGTGTCCGACTCTGGGCAAAGGCTTCCGGGCCTATATCTCGGGGGCAGCAGCCTATCCCAAGGCCCAGTACTCCTCCTACGCCTCCACATGTCACCACTTCGGCACTAACACCCACCGTCCATATTGAGTACATGCTAGGGCTGTCTCATACAGGACTGGTGTATTGGTATTAGCGGGGGTACTTTTACGACATGTCGGCGGGTAATCTGGTAGATCAGGAAAGTCTGCTTTTTATGAAATTCAAATCCTTAAACTGTTCCCTGCCCCAGCCGGGATTCGAACCTGCGTCCATCAGGACTGCAGGCCGCCTCTCTACCGATTCAGCCACCGCCTCCCCTTGTTATGGTGATGCTTACTGATGTTCGTGTTTCATCTTTTTCGTGTTGTTGTTGTTGTTGTTGTTGTTGTTCTTATGTTTATCTTATTGTTTTCCCAGTCATTACAGTCACACGCCTGGTTTGTTGCTCTGTCTCTATTTCTCCTCTTTGTATTTTCTTTTTCATCTCTGTATCTCCCTTTTCTCTTTCTCTCTGTTCTCTCACTTTTTGATAATCTACCAAACCGTCTCTCTCTCTCTCTCTCTCTCTCTCTCTCTCTCTCTCTCTCTCTCTCTCTCTCTCTGTTTAACCTTTCGCCTATCATTATCATTCCAGGCATTTCTGCCCTTCCTGCTTCTCTCTCTGTCTGTCTCTCTCTCTGTCTCTCTGTCTCTGTCTCTGTCTGTCTGTCTGTCTGCCTGTCTCTCTCTCTCTCTCTCTCTCTCTCTCTCTCTCTCTCTATGTATATTTTTCTTTTGCTGTCCCCTTCTCTCACTGTTTTTTTTTTTTCCATCGTTACCGCATCTGTTTCTGTGCTCATCACATTTTCTCCCTCCCTACCCCCCTCCTCTCTCTCTCTCTCTCTCTCTCTGCGACCTTGAGGCTCAGTTCGGCTTCTTGGTCAGGAGGCATCTGCTTTTTGGGTGAAATAGTTTTCCTGGTACGTTATATTAATGTTAGTTATATATTAATAGAGGCTGTAGTTATGATGGGCGTTAAGATACTGTAAAAATCAGAAAGATATATGATAACAGTGGTGATGGTTTGGGTAGTAGTAGTAGTAGTAGTAGTAGTAGTAGTTGCTGATGTAGTAGTTGTAGTAGCAGCAGCAGTAATAGTAGTAGTAGTAGTAGTAGTAGTAGTAGCAGCAGCAGCAGTAATAGTAGTAGTAGTAGTAGTAATAGTAGTAGTAACAAGAGTACCCGTCATCTGTGAGCCAGGTAGACGTAATAATACTGTTAGATGAAAACTTGATTATTATGTATCCATCCTTTATGACTGCCAGTGCTGGTTGAGTGACATGTGAACGCAAGTTGTGACTCTATACAACTTTTATTAATAACTTTTCGTTCTACAATCAATACTTTCTGAGAATTCGACACAGACAGACACAGATACATTTCTTACAAAAATAATGACCATCGACTTCGTCTATCTGGCTCAATAGTAATAGCAGTAGTAGTAGTAGTAGTAGTAGTAGTTGTGATGATGGTAGTATCAGTTTTATAAATATCATTATTATTATTATTATTATTATTATTATTATCATTATTATTATTATTATTATTATTATTAGTAGTAGTAGTAGTAGTAGTGGTGGTAGTAGTAGTAGTAGTAGTAGTAATGGCAACAACAGCGGCAGCAACAAAATAATGATAATAACAGGAGTGGAAATACAAGTCACAGGGTGGATATAAGGCCATTTTCCGTACGTCAGGTAGGGCTGTGGCGATGATTTGGCCCATTTGGGATTATTTTTCACTTTTCTCCATTAAAATAATTACCGGTCAGAATTTGTCAGGTCTAATTCCGTGAGTTATTACATCCTCTTCCTAATTACTTTAACTCCTTCACGCCGATTACGTCTTCTGTGTTTGATTCTCGCTGGTTTGAAAGGCTTTTATATAATTTTGAAACTTTATTTTTTGAGATGATGGTTAAATATTGGGCTAAATTTGAGTTACATAAAGTTGTCTGATGAGAGAGAGAGAGAGAGAGAGAGAGAGCTGGTCTTGGTGGTGTGGTAATTATAGTAACAACCTAATGACCCCTATTACCTCCCCCAACCCCCTCCCCCCGGTAATGTAAACACTCAGGGTAAGGGATGTGTGTGTGTGTGTGTGTGTGTGTGTGTGTGTGTGTGTGTGTGTGTGTGTGTGTGTGTGTGTGTGTTGGGGTTAGTAGGGATGAGTATGAGTGATGCGACAGATAGACAGATTGATAGATAGGTAGGTAGATAAGTAAGAAGATAGATGAATGGGTAGGTAGATAAATAGACAGATAGATAGATATATATTAACGAGAGAGAGAGAGAGAGAGAGAGAGAGAGAGAGACAGACAGACAGACAGACAGACAGAGACAGAGACAGACAGACAGACAGACACCCGGGTCACGAGTCGAGTAAGCAGGCCTGTCAAGTGATAAGTAAGCGGAAAAGTAGGTAAGTAAATGAGTTATCAGGATTCTGGGGAGGCAATAAAGGAGGCAAAGCAATAAAGTAGTGGAGACGAGATGGAAATTTAAGCACCTTCACTCCCATATCAATTTATATATTTATTTTTATTTTTCTAACGCTAATGTTTTTCTTTTCATTTCTTTATTTTTCTCTTTTTCTTTCATTTTTTTCTTTTTGCCTTTTTTTAAACTTCTTTTCTCTTCTGCCTTTTTTTTTTTGTCTGCTTTCTCTTTTCATTTCCTGCCTTTTTTCTTTTCTGCTTTCTTATTTTTTTTCTTTTCTGCTGTCTTTTTTTTTTCTGCATGCTCTTTTATTTCTTTTCTGTTTTTTCTTTATTTCTTTGTTCATCTATTTTTTTTTATGGGGGGGTTGGGGTGGATAGGGTTTTCAGACTGGTGGCGGGTTAGATGCTGCCTTCATTAACCCCTTCACTACAAGAGCTCTCCCCAAAGCAAAAAATAAATAAAAATAATAATAAAAATAAAAAATAGATTAATGAAAAAATAAGGATATAAATACATAAAAATAATTGAATAAAAAATCTGACGGAAACGTAAATAGGATATAATTGGTCATCGTAGTAAAGGAATCAGTCTATTTAATAAGGTCTTTTGTTACTTTATTCTCGCTGCCTCCAAACTATTATTTATTGAGCACTGAGGAAGCATAGTGAGATTAATGAAGGTTTTAGTTAATGAGTTAAGGTAAATAATCTCCCGCACGAAGAAAATAATTTGTATATTTTTTATTTTACTAACATTGACCATTTTATTTACTTTTCTTTCCTGATTTGTCTTATTTTTCTTTTTTCTTTTTTCTTTTTTTTCTTTCTTTTTCTCTTTTTTCTTTCTTATTTTTCTTTTTTCTTTTCTCTTTTTTCATTTTTCTTCTTTCTTTTTTCTTCTCTTTCTTTTTCTTCTTTCTTTTTTCCTCTTTCTTTTTTCTTCTTTCTTTTTCTTCTTTCTTTTCTCTTTTTTCATTTTTCTTCTTTCTTTTTTCTTCTATCTTTCTTTTTCTTCTTTCTTTTTTCCTTTCTTTATTCTTCTTTCTTTTTTCTTCTTTCCTTTTTCGTATTTCTTTCTTTTTTCATATTATTTTCTTCTGTCTTCTTTCTTAATTCTTCTTCCTTTTTCTCATTCCATTTTACTCTTTTTTTCATTTTTCTTTATATGAATAAAATAACAATAATAACAATATAAGAATTGAAAACAATTACAACGACATCATCTTTTTTATTACATTCTTACTCCCCTTCAGACGATTTTGGTCAGCGAGGGAGGAGGGGTTTAGAGGCAGGTTTCATTACTGTGCATAAAACTCCTTCATTACGGGCTGGGGGGAGGGGGGCTTTCTCCCAAGGGGGCTATTAATCGTCTGAAGGTGGTAGGAGTAATGTTTCAGAGGCTTCATTACGGTAAGGATATTTGATGGATGAATAGACTAATACAGATAAGAAACGTAGTGTCACATGGAAGACAGATAGATAGATAGATAGATGGATAGATAGACGTAAGCACAGATAGATAGATAGGTTGACAGACAGACAGATAAATTGATAGATAAAAAGACATACAGATAGGTGGATGGATAGATAAACAGATGGATGGTTAGATAGATAGATGGATTGATAGATGGATGAATAGACAGACACAAACACAGCTAGAATGATACAGTAGGTTGACAGAGACATAAGTAGATAGATGGGTAGATAGATGGATCGATATGGATATATAGATAGACAGATAGACAGGTAGATAGTTGGCTAGATAGACAGATTGACAAGTAAGGAGAGAGAGAGAGAGAGAGAGAGAGAGAGAGAGAGAGAGAGAGAGAGAGAGAGAGACTGAATCATAACGTAGCGGAAAAGTAGATAATGGTGTAGCGGAAACAATTACGTCTAGCGGAAAAAGCGGTAACTAGCGAGTGTGAAGGTACATTAGGAAGTTTAAGTAATATCCGGGAGAAAAAAAAAAGTATAAACGAGAGGGAAAAATAGAAATAGTTGCGTAAAATTAATAAAAATAAAAGAGAAAAGGGAAAAAAATATTGAGTAAAAAGAGTTGCTGAGAAATTAATAAAGAAAAGATATAAAGAAAATTATGTAAAGTAAAAGTAGTTGCTTAGAGGTTAATAAAAAAAAATAAAGGGAAAATATTAGGAGTAAAAACAGTTGCTTAGAAAATACTAAAAAAGAAGGTAAGGCAATAATAATAATAATAATAATAATAATAATAATAATAATAATAAGTAACATTATCTCTGTCCATCAATCCTTCTATCCATCAGTCGGTCCTTTAATGCGTGTCAGGAGCGTGGAGACCTGTGGCTGAAAAAAAAAAAAAAGATAACAAAGAAAAAAGCTGAGGAAATTGAAAAAAAGAATAAGCACCTTTGGATAATATAAAGAAATTGAATGAAAGAATATTTTTTACCAAGTTTTAAGATTTTTTAAAGAGTCATAGTTGCTTAGAAAATAACTTGGGGAAAATATTATGTGCATCTGTCATCTAATTCGCTCCCGACATTTGAGGCGAGAGTGACCAGCCTTGTTCGCCCCTGAGTGACATTATGTAATCAAAAAAAAAAAAAAAAAAAGTTGGACATACAGTTATCTTAATAGCTGTATTTTTGGCTTCGTAGCTCCTTTTTCTTAGCGATTTATTTCCCTTACTGCAACTCAGCTTTCTCCCGGATGATATTTATTTCGCGCTAATCGACACAGATTGCATTAGTAACATACAGAAGGATATTGAGGTATAATGTGCAGAATAAATCCCTGAGGAAGAAGTGTTACGAAGTCTAGGAAAAAAAACTCTTGTAGTATAAACCATAAACCCCGTAACGATCCAGCAGCTGCGCCTTAACCCACTGCACCACCTGGCGTCATTTGTTGATATGGTTACCACCCAGCGTAGTATATGGTGTCCTGGGCTTATCACTTAGCTCAAAGTCACCTGAGGGCAACACAACATCGAGTGAGTGGATGGTAGACGCCTTCCACCTACCAAATCATATGTTCTTTAAATAACTTTAAAGTAAAGAGGTTTAAGAAAAAGTTGAAAGATAATAAGAATCACCGTGGAAATAACCATGGAAATTATATATTATGTATCGTTTCTCGTTATTAAAAAAGAAGTTGACAAATGATAGAGAATGTTCGAAAAATGGCATCTTTGAAGGAGAGTGGATTTAACATTACGAAATACAGTATGTTAGCGGAAAAGTAGCAAAAAGGTGCAAATAAACTAGCGAAAATAGCGAAAATGTAGCAGTAGAAGGGAATAATTTAGCGAAAAAGTAGCAAAATAGCCAGATAATGTAACAGAAAAATAGCAAAAATAGCGCAATAGTCTAGCAGAAGGTTGGATGGGAAGCAGAATAAGGTAGCGAAAAAAGCAGTCTGGTTGGCGGCAAATTGGACATAATATAGCGGTTTAAGAGAGCATTCGACACGGCATGAGAGAGAGAGAGAGAGAGAGAGAGAGAGAGAGAGAGAGAGAGAGAGAGAGAGAGAGAGATTTGCGTGTGTCGGCAAGTTGCGTGCGGAAAAGAGTATGTGTGTGGTCAAAGGATAATGAGAAGTGTGTGTGTGTGTGTGTGTGTGTGTGTGTGTGTGTGTGTGTGTGTGTGTGTGTGAGAGAGAGAGAGAGAGAGAGAGAGAGAGAGAGAGTCTGCCTTTGCGTGTGTTGAACCTATGTTGTGTGAGTGTTATAAAAAAAAATATATATATACCAGAGATAGAGCAGAAGCATCAGAGGGAGTGTGAGAGAGTTCAGTGAGAGACATGAGGATGAGAAAAGAGAGAATGAGAGAAAGAGTTAGGGGGTCATGGGAATAGAAGTCTCTCTCTCTCTCTCTCTCTCTCTCTCTCTCTCTCTCTCTCTCTATCTATCTCACACACACACACATTAGGGAGAAAGAGAGAAAATAACGACGTAGGAGAGTCTATGATGGAGGATGATGTGTTGTGGGGAAAAGTTCGTTACTGAATAGAGACAGATGCCCGGAGATCTCTTTTCCTGCAAGCCACCCCTCGCAGGATGCAACGTCAGGCAAGAGATGAGTAGGTGAAGTGTGGTTGAAAGGAGGACGGAGATGAGTGATGAGATGACTGAGTGGAGTTATGCGCGTGAAATGAGGCAGAGCGAGCAAACGAGCCAGCGAGAGAAGAGAGAGAGAGAGAGAGAGAGAGAGAGAGAGAGAGAGAGAGAGAGAGAGAGAGAGAGAGAGAGAGAGAGAGAGAGAGAGAGAGAGAGAGAATAAACTCAAATAACAGGCAGACAAACATGCAGAGGGAGAGACGGTGATAAAGAGAGAAACAGATGCAGAGAAAGATAAAATGGGTACTATTGGAGAAGAGAGAGAGAGAGAGAGAGAGAGAGAGAGAGAGAGAGAGAGAGAGAAAGAAATTGAGATATAGACTTAAATGGTGACAGACAAAGACAGAAAGAGAACCAGAATCACAGAAAGACAGAAAGAGAGAAACAGTGACAGAAGCATAGACTGACAGGCATGGACAGAGGTGTTGACAGGGGTAGATAGGAAGGGCACGATTCAAGCAGGGTTAAGTAGCATGCGAAAGCGTGTGAGCGAGTGAGTGAGCGAGAGGGAGTGGGGGGGGAGGGGGGGAGATAATGAGAGGTGAGAGAGGTGGTATTGCAGGGTGAAGGAGAAGGTGACATTGATGAAGAACAGGGGGTGGGTCTGTGTTTGCTTAGCTGATGGTGGTGTGGCGAGAGAGAGAGAGAGAGAGAGAGAGAGAGAGAGAGAGAGAGAGAGAGATTTTACCTTTCCTCTTCTCCTCTCTCCACCTTATTCTTGGTCCATCTCTCTCTCTCTCTCTCTCTCTCTCTCTCTCTCTCTCTCTATCTATCTATCTATCTCTCTCAGAGGCGTGAATTCTCTCTGGTAAGTAGCTGCCGCAACACCTACACCTCTGCTCTTTAGTTTTTACAGTCCTGATCCCACGAACCCGAGGAAGTCCTTCAGGTTATGTCTATCTAATGTCAGTCTATTTTCTCGTATCTACTGTATTTTTTTTTTCTTCAATTTGGTCAGCAGTTAAGGAAATATATCTACCTTTGTTCTAGCTAACGTTAGGGCATTTCTTTCAACTTAAAAGACTTCCCCTCCCCCTCTCTCGTTATGGAGTACTTAATGAAGGCTGTATCTAATTTGGTTCTAAGTTCATTCCAGAGGTGTATAAAATCGACATCTGATAACGGGACTAATAACGGGTGCTATGGTAGTGAAGAGGTTGGCATCTTTTAGCACGTTAGTGATGCAACCTATCGATACAAAAATAGAAAAAAAAAGGAATATTAATAAGCTCTGTGCAAATCAGTCGCTAAGGCAGGTGTTGCGAAAAATTCTTTGCTAACGAGAATACGGCTTAATCCCTTCAGTACGGTGACAGCTTTTTCTAGTTTGTTTTTATTGGTTTTATTCAGTTCAGGAGTGCTCCCTAGTAGAGAAGGTGTTAGTGAATTTTTTTTGTCTTACCCCTGTAGTTTAAAAAGCACGATTTATTCCAAAGGTGAATGAAATCGTCTGGATATAAAGGTATAGGTAAAGGTGAAGGCAGACATCATGAGGTGCTTTACCATGGTGCTCATCTCCTTAACTTAGGCCTTTGAGTCTGTGGCCGGTTATTCATCCAGTATCATAGGACACAAGGCCATTGCATTATCCAGGTTACCATAGTTACCTCCCCTAGGTGTTAACCCGTGGCGCTCATTTTATCAACCAGCCTATAAAGGGAGGATGGACGCCTAAGTTGAGTGACGCCAGCTGCGTTAACGGGTAGGCAGCCCTGCAGTCAGCGATGCTAACCACTCAGCCACCGCGGCGGTAGATATAGCAAAAATAATGCGTGTAAAGCTTTCAGTTTAGAACCTCTGTTTAAAAGAAGTTTATGAAAGCTTTATCTTGCCTCTTCATTAGCAATAGTCTCCACAAACCCGAATAAAAAGCGTCTAAATATAACAAGAATAAGATAAAGAATACTCAATTTAGGCGTTCCCCTTGTTCACATGAATTTAGTGAAAGCTACATCTAAGTCTCCCAGTTGGGCAAGTGGACCCGGAGGTGAGCAAAACCGCCTGGAGGTAGCAAGAAAAAGGATGAAAAATACATTATAGTCCTGAAGGGGGTGAAGTAGCTAAATATTTCAGGCGTGTTCCCGATAATGGCCCGGCAATTAGGTAGACCCATATTTGTAAAAGGTTCAGGGAAATTCGTTAGCCTCCTGTCTACTCCAACAAGGGTGACGGTAGGGTAGGTTCAGTGGCTTGGCTTGGCTTCGGGTAGGGTAGGTTGGGTAGGGTGGGATTATGTTATGTTGTGTTATGTAATGCTGTGTTATGTTGGTTTGGGTTTAGGAAGAGTTGGATTAGATATGGTTGAGTTAGGTGAGCTGAGGTTAGACTGGGTTTAGTTGAGGTGCGTTTGGTTTAGGGTAGGTTGGGTTGGTTTAAGTTACCTTTGTTTAGGTTAGGTTTGGCTTGGTTTACTTTCAATAGAATTCTTTTGGTTATATATATATTCTGTTGGGCGTAGAGGGCTTTGTTGAACCTAATTCTTTGCCACTTTATTACTCTCTCTCTCTCTCTCTCTCTCTCTCTCTCTCTCTCTCTCTCTCTCTCTCTCTCTCTCTCGTATATTTCATGCAATTTTATCCACATTTAAAAGATAAAAGTAAGGTATGAGGTATTTTTGAGGTGTAATATACAAAATAAACCGCCAAGGAAAAGGTGCTAGGGAGCATTCTGAGTACACATGAAGAGGACTTTTACGCACGCACGCACACACATAACAGACATACTTACAGGTACACACGGAACACGTACACGAAGATGCACTCCCATCATTCATCCCCACCACAAAGCACACACACACACACACACACACACACACACACACACACACACACACACACACACACACACACACACACACACACACACACACACACACACACACATTTCTTATGCACACATACGCACACCCTCATCATTCATCCACACCCTGGCACACACACACACACACACACACACACACACACACACACACACACACACATTCTCTTCCGTACACACACACGCTCATCACTCATACACACCCCAGCTCACACACAGTAACACACACATGCACGCACACGGACGCACGCACAGGCTCATTGCTCATCCCAGCCCAACACACTCCCTCATCCCTCACACAACCGCTGTCTGAAGGGGGAACTGGTATAATTCTTTCCAGTGACACACCACCTCTCTCTCTCTCTCTCTCTCTCTTTCTCTCTCTCACCTCAGGCCGTACAATTAACACTATATTGCAGCCTCCTCCTTATATCGAAGTAGTGGGTAGAAAGAACTAGACTGATACCATAAACACCAGTCTCTCTATTTTTTATTATAGTCCGCCCTCTCTTTCTCTCTCTATTCCCCATTTTCTTTCATCGTCAGTTTCTTTTTTACTCTCTTCCTGTAATTATTGTCTTTTTCTTTGTTTTCTGTGTTTTTTCTTTATTTTGTGTTCGTTTGTTCATCGCTTCTTTCTTCTTCAGTCTATAGTTAAATTTGCGATTGTTACATCAATGGAGTTTCTCTGTTATATTTTATGATTAAAATATTCTGTGGTTGAGCGTTCAATTATTATACTGTATTTGATCAAGAAAATATAACTTAATGATAATAATAATAATAATAATAATAATAATAATAATAATAATAATAGCAGTGTTAGTATTAGTAGTAGGTTTAGTAGAAGTAGTTGTAGCAGTAGTAATTTTGGTAGTGTGGGGTTCATAGTATTAAAAGGACTACCAAGAAAGAGGGGGGGGGAAAGTTAAAAAAAAATCCTACTGTTTTCCTTACATCATTATTCTCGTGTCTCATCCTTCATTCCTCATGCATCCATTTTTCTTGCTATTCATTTCCTCTCCTATCTTCTCTCATTTCCTCATCCTTCTCCACTCGGCTTAACCCCCCCATCTCTCTCTCTCTTTCTCTCTCTCTCTCTCTCTCTCTGCTAATCGTCCTAATCTCTTGTTTCCCCTTCTTTATGTGTCTCATCTCCTGTCCCTGTCACCTGTTTTTATATTCTTTCCTTTTTATCATGCCGTCTTCGCTAACAATCCTATTCTTCTGTTTTCCATATTTCGTTATCTTAGAGCGTTGTCTGTAGTTTGGAAGGACGCGAGATCAAGCCCGGGCTGGAGAAGGAGGAATCTGGGTATTTATTTATCGTTAAAGTAGTTTCTGATGATCGTCCAAATGTCATCAAAACACCTTGCAAATACCATCACATAATCCAGCCATAGCCTGTATTCAGTATGGACGGTGGGTGTTAGCGTTCAAGTGGTGACATGTGAAGGTATGTGAAGCGTATGAGAACTGCTAGACCTTAGGGAATGGACTGCCTACTCTATGCCTTGGGTCAAAACTAAAAAAATAAAATCAACGCCAGTCATTTTTTTTTTTTCCAATTTTTCTCGTTTCGTATTTTCAGCACCTCCTCCTCCATCTCACTCTGTTTCTCCTTCTCCTTCCACGTCTCCTCTCCCATCTTGGTCTTCCTCTCCTCTTTCCCCCCCTTCCATTCCCTACAGCATCACTTTAGAATCTCCTCTCTCGTCTTCTCACTGCATCTGCTCCAACATTTTTTTCATTTACTTCTTCAACATCTTTCACATCTCCTTCTCTTCATCTTTCTTTTCTCCCCTCTTCTTCTTCTCTTACTTCTCCTCTTCTATCTCGCACCCCCTCTCCCCCTTCTACACCGATTCTCCTTGCTTCATCTTCATCTTCTTCTCCCTCTATCCTTCTTCTTTTTTTCCTCCATCTCGTCCTCCATCTTGTTCTTCCTCACTTCTTCTTCTCCAGTTCCTTCTCCATCTGTCTCTCCCTCTCTCTTTCCTTTTTTCTCCATCTTAATCTGATTCTCCCTCTCCTCCTCTCTCATCCTCCACCTCCTTCTTCCTCTCCTTTTTGTCCATCTCCTTCTTCGTCTCATCTTCTCAGTCTCCTTCCTCTCCTTCTCCCTCTTTCTCCTCCCTCTCATTTTCCCCTTTCGTCCTCTCTCTCCCTTCCATCTTGTTCTCTCTCTCTCCATCTCCATCTCGTTCTTCCCCTCCTCTCACTTCTCCTCCATCTCGATCCCCCTCATTTCCACTCTCGTCCTCAGCCTCCCTCTCCCCTCTCCTTCTCAATCTCGTTCTCTCTCTCTCTCTCTCTCTCTCTCTCTCTCTCTCTCACTTCTCCATCTCATTCTCCTCCTCCTCCTTCTCCAACATTCCTTCTCCCTCTCTGCCTCTCTCCTTCTCCATCTCGTTCTCCTCCTCCTTCTCCTCCATCACTCTCCCTCTCCTCCTTCTTCCCATCCGTCCCCTACAGCATGGTTTTATTGCCTTTTTGTTTATTAATATATACAAGTCAATCACAGGCATAGGGGCACGCACGGGGATGGAATACTGATGCTGAGAGAGAGAGAGAGAGAGAGAGAGAGAGAGAGAGAGAGAGAGAGAGAGAGAGAGAGATTCACCCACCTTCCCTTCCGCCCACACTATTTACCTTTCTTGCCAACCCATCCACCTACCTTCCCACTACCTTACCCCCTCCCCCCCCTCTCTCTCTCTCTCATGAGTCTTGTCACACCACAACACAGACATGCTTTGTAGTGGCTTCCCCTGTAGCGCCTTGTGTCAGAGAGAGAGAGAGAGAGAGAGAGAGGTAAATCTGTGCGTCCCGTCATGTAAGCTGAGTATGTTTTCTTTTATGTAAATTTAAACACACTCCTCTTGTAAATGTTAAATATTTTTTTTTCCCTCACGTAAGCAATACCACTATAGTTGTTTCACCTTTACTTGGCCAAGGTGTTCACCCTTTTGTAGCCTATTTTGTAGGTTAGTGATAGAAAAGGACTAACACTACTGCTCTTCATCTTTTCCATAGCACTTCTTTGTGACTAGCGCCATACTCTAGTGTTAATCTATTGTAACAACTCAGAGTTCAAGAGAGAAGGCAATTTTAGGCCAAGTAATAGTAAACAGGGTATAGTACCTTGGCTAGGATGTCGTACTGTACTCTTTTTACTTTAGCTTGACCTAAAACTGCCATCTTTTATCTTGCATGCTGAGCTTTAGCAACATATGAACACTAGAATATGATGCTAGTCACGAAGAAGTGTTATAGAAAGGATGTGGCACAAAAGCTGACTTTTTAGGGCACTGACAAACACCTGTGCCAGGTTAAGGTGAACAGACTTTAGCAACATCGAGAGTGAAATATAAAATGATGTAATCGCTTTTAAGGGGCTTTCCTATACATTTGCTTCCTTCTCACCGATCCCCCTCTCCACCCTCCCTCCCTCCCTCTTGTCCCTCCCTCCCTTTCCTCCCTCCCTATACATGCACACAATGTCTTCCTGAGGATCCAAGTCGGGCGGAAACTGTCATACCTTCACAGTAAACATAGTCTTATACTCCTTTTACTGTAACTCGGCCCATGTTTTCGTCCCTTTACATCTTATTTCACGTAACTAGGTGGCAGAAATTCTACTGATCTACATCCATTTCATAGCACTTTTTCGTGACTAGCATTATAGCCTTGTGATAATATGGCCCTATAATTCAGCATTTAAGATGGAGAGATGGCAATTTTCGGCCAAGTTAGAGTAAAACGGGTATAGGTCAAGGCTTACTGTTTTTCAAAGTGGGTTGGTTTTTTGTTTGTCTTTTTCCTTTTTGATCACATATGCCGCCAAGTAATCATGGAAATGTTACTGCGATAAAATTAATGTGCTCGGATTGGGACATACCTAAAAATTGATTACCTGGTTTAATTACTCGTGTTGTCGGTAGGCAGATGTGTTCCATGGGGCACTGAAGGCTTAGTTGCACCCCTTTTTGATGCACTTTGTTATGAATTAGACTCACTGATATTGTCTTCTATTTATGGATTTCTACCGTAGCACCGAAATAGTTTGTCCCTCTTCCTCCTCCTCCTCCTACTTCTCCTCCTCCTCCTCCTCCTCCTCCTCTTCCTCTTCTTCTTCTCCTTCTTCTTCTTCTTTTTCTTCTTTTTCTTCTTCATCATCATCATCATCATCATCATCACCATCTTCTTCTTCTTCTTCTTCTTATTCTTATTTTTTCTTCAGATTGTTTTCTCCTGCTCCTTCTCCTCGTCCTTTTCTTCTTCGTCATCTTCATCATCAAATTACCATTGCGTCAGGTGATCATGGAAGGGAAAAGTACCCTAAACAGGACGTCCTGGGAATTACCATGCCGTCACGCCACTAACGACCGGGGTTAACTGCCTAACAACCCATGGAACCACCGGGGCCACAAAACAATTATCACCGCCAACCACACCGCCAACCACGCCACCTTCATCACCCGCCTTCCCGTATATCAACACTACTCACGTGGATCAAGAGAAGGTTTCGATTTATGCCTCTTCACTTTACAAAGGTCGGTGATAGATAGTTAGATTTTGCTGTCCCTGTCACCTACATCTTCCCATGAGTGTTATCAGGGAAACAATATCATGTCCCCAAGATATACTCATAGGAGTAGATATCGTAGTCATAATTGTAAAAACAGCATCGAGAGGATCATTAAGCCTCTTGCTGTTTGCTTTCCTTTGTACCCTTCTTTTGCCCACATATGGAGACAGTTTGCCTACTCTGGGCTTTTCCCTTTTATGCGCCTTTATCCGACCCACCCACCCCATGCCTAATAGTGGGTATGGAGCTTGAATGATCAATTAGGAACGCTTATTATATGTCTGAGAATAATTTACGGTAGTTATAACTCTGAAGGCATCGGTATTTAGTCTCAGTTCTCCCCATCATATCATCACATCAATCCTGAGAGAAGCAGCCCCTAGCATGTCGATAGCTTAGAGTCCAAGTGGTAATGTGTGAAGGTATGTCTCATCTGTTGCACATAGGAGGAATTTTAGACCTCAGTAATGGTTTTTGTGTAGTCTGTATCCAAAATTTAATTAAAAGAATGTTTGGAATTGTTACCATAATGATGTTTTATTATTGTTTATGTGTAACACCCACATCTGGCGGAACGAGAGTGGGTGTAAGGTTTATTTGTGTGTGTGTGTGTGTGTGTGTGTGTGTGTGTGTGTGTGTGTGTGTGTGTGTGTGTGTGTGTGTGTGTGTGTGTGTGTGTGTGTGTGTGTGTGTGTGTGTGTGTGTGTGTGTGTGTGTGTGTGTGTGTGTGTGTGTGTGTGTGTGTGTGTGTGTGTGTGTGTGAGGGAAGCGGAATACATAACAGTAATGCCTTTGAAAACATTAAAATTACATATCCAGCTCCGTGTGTGTCTGTAGACGAATCCTATGGGAGTGTTCCACCCACCAGATAATCATCGAAAGAGGGAGACAGGGAGATAGATGAACAGATATACGGATAATAAAGGATGGATAGTCATAGATGCTTTTACTGATAGACATAGATTGATAGGTAAACAGATACAGATAAAAGCATAAAGGTAACCAGATAAATAGACAGGTGGACATAGAAAGCTCAGTAGACAGACAGACAGGCAGAGATATAGTGAGGCGTACCGTTAAGTAGACAGGTAAACAGATGGTCAGGTAGCTTATGAGGGTAAAATGGTAAGAAGGTGGGAGAGGATCCAATGCTCCTGTGAGGTAGGTAGGCAGGTAGGCAGGTAGTTAGGTAAATAGAAAGTCTTGTAGGTAGGTAGGCAAGTTTGTGGGTAGATAGTTAGGCAGGTAGGTAAGTGGGTAGGTAAGTAGGTAAGTAGGTAGGTAATTAGATAGGCAGAGAGGTAGGTAAGCAGGAAGAAAGATTGGTAAGTAGTTGGGTAGGCATGTAGGAGGGCAGTTTGGCAGATATGTAGGAGGGTAGTTTGGTAGGCACGTAGATAAGTAGGTATGTAGGTAGTTAGATATGCAAGATGATAGGGAGGTATGTAAGTAGGAAGAAAGATAGGTATGTGTTTGGGTAGGTTTGTAAGAAGATAGTATGGTAGGCAGGCAATGTAGGAGGATAGTTTGGTAAGTCAAGTGTGTGGGAAGGAGAGTTGTCAAGTGGAGAGACAGGTTAGTATATAAGTGTACAATAGGCCAGGGAGGTACTTACAAAGGAAGATAAGTGTGAGGTGTTAGGTATGAGGCAAGGGGGTAACCGGTATGCGCGACCTATTAACTATGCAACCGTCTTCCTTATTTTATCATCTCTGTGTGTGACCTCTGCAACTGTCTTCCTAATTCTGTCTTCTCTCTGTGTAACCTCTGCAACTGTCTTCCTCATTCTGTCTTCTCTCTGTGTGACCTCTGCGATTGTCTTCCTCCTGTCTTCCCATTTTGTATTCTTTATGTCTGTCACCTCATATCCTTTATCCCCTTCAATTCGATGCCTATCATTTTATTCCTGTCACCAACATGTAATTATATTAAGCTTAGAAGAGACCTATATCGTTAAAAGGGTTATGAATGACTGTATATAACCTTTCGAGTTGGTAAAGTCTTCCATAGGCTGAATAAAATCGTATGCAGGTAGCGAGAATGAAATAAAAAGACGTCCAGATAACTCCAAATGACCGATCTTAAGTTTGGCTGCTTATTATTCACCTTTCCTTCAAACAGACAGCCTTGGTATGTTTTGTTTTCGTTCAGCCATCGATTTCTTTCCGGTGCTGTATGTTTCTCTGGTGTTTTCTGTGATTCATGCGATCTTGACATTAACTTCTATTGCAAACTGCCCAGCCGAGTTATCAAACCTAACGTGACCAAGCCTAAGCTGTCATAACCAAACTTACCCCAACGTAACCCAAACCAGCCCAAATCAACTCAGGCTAATACCATGCTCCGCCCTTCCCCTTCCTCGCCACCTTGCACAACTGGCTCCCGAGTAATACTTTCCGCGAACATTTTAGTGATGTTAATATTCATTTGCGAGCATATTTCGTAGATAATACAAGCTGGTACCTTATGAGATTTCGACCGACAAGAGAAACCCTCCAGATTCCATGGTTGTTAGAAGGCACAAATTCAACACAACTTTTGCGGCCTGTCATCCTTTGGTTCATTTTTTCTTTTTTTTGTTTCCGTAAGAAGTGGTGTGTATTTAGTTACTGATATTTAGGCTGGTAATTAAGCAGGTAAGCAGGTTTGTGGAGAAGGAAGCAGGAAAATAGGCATACTGATTGTTGTATAAGCAGGTAAGGAAATAATAGGTTAAGTTGGTAGAGAAAGTGCTTGCTAGATAACTAGGTAGTACGGAAGTAGATAAAACATGGGGGGTAGTAGAAAAAATAGATAAAACGACGATACTTGCACAGGTAAGATAAATAAGTAGGTAGGTAGACGGATGGCTGATATTCAGGTAAACGAAAAATGGAGGTATGGAGGTAGAAAAAGATAAAATAAAGATACTTGCACAGGTAGATAGATAAGTCGGTAGGAGGGAAAAAAAACTTAATAGTCCTACTCAGGTAAATAAATACAAATACGTGGATAAGTAGACGACTGGGCAATATTCAAACAGACAAAAAAAAATGGAGATAAGGAGGAAGAAACAGATAAAACGAAGGTACATACACAGGTAGATAGATCAGTAGGTAGGTAGGCAGAGGGATAAAACATAGTAAACTACCTCTCGTTAAGCGACAGGCAGGAAAATATTTAGACTGCAAGGAGGGTGCAGGCAGGATAGGCGTGTTGCTAGGCAGGCAGGCAGGCAGGTAGGAAATTAGGCAGGTGAGTTGTATGCAGACAAGTGAGAGGGGTAGTGAGGCAGGCAGGCGTGTAGGCAGAGTGGCGATCAAGCAGGGAACTCAACCCTTTCAGGACGATGGTGTATTTTTACTAGTGCCAGATTATTTTACTCAGTTGAAGGAGAGATTTATTATTTTCTAGGACAAGCAGACTCCTATGACCCACTCTCGGCTGCATAGAACAGTGTGGGGTTAGTTTTTTTTTTTTAATGCAAGGAAGAAGGAACCAAAGGCCACAAGACAATAATACTAGAGTTAGTTTGTCTGGCCGTGAGAGGGTTAAGTGGATTTTTAGGAGATAATGTAGGAGTTTCTCTCTCTCCCTCCCTCTCTCTCTCTCTCTCTCTCTCTCTCTCTCACACACACACACACACACACACACACACACACACACACACACACACACACACACACACACAATCACCTCTTTTATGTGCTTGTATTTCCTTGCCATTTGGTTCTCCTTCAATCAGTATTTAATAGTCATTCGTGTTTGGTGTTTTTAGCTAATATTTTAACCCGTTTTAGTTTTGTTTATTTTCTGACATATGCTTGCCGTTTTTTTTTATATATATATAATTCAGTCGTGTGTATACTTCACATGTTTATTCGTGTGTGTGTGTGTGTGTGTGTGTGTGTGTGTGTGTGTGTGTGTGTGTATGTGTGTGTGTGTGTGTGTGTGTGTGTGTGTGTGTGTGTGTGTGTGTGTGTGTTAACCAAGCTGTGATTTTATATACAACCTTGCCATTATTTTAGTATTTTCATTTTCCCGTATGTTTGCTTTTGTCACATCCTTGTTATGTGTTTTTTTTTTTTGTCCATTGTTCACTGCATTATTCATTTCCTGGTCATTGTCTCGCTTTTATATTTATTTTTCGGTATTTATGTTGTAGTATTTTACATTTTATAATAATGAACTTGCTTTTTCTGTTCCATCTCACCATTTATTTTTCTGTTTTAATCAGTGGTTGTGCTTATTATGTTCTTACCATGTGTGGGATAAGTAATACCAGAAATACGACTTTGAAAACACCACAAGAATACCATAATACGTCTAAAATGCGATAAAAACACCACGAGAACCGCCTAAAACACCAGTTATGATTTTACACACACACACACACACACACACACACACACACATGCTACCATCCGCACACCAAACTATCACAAGAGGGATGGAAATATTTAGAACTAACTATACATCAATATTGCAAATGCAGATATTATAATGCACATCAATATTGCAATCGCTCTCCAGTATTGTTGAGGCACGAACGCATGACCGTTGTTGCAAAGTGAGTTTCTCCCGCCACAAAAGCAATACATGGGATAATTCGTCACCCTCTCACTATTTTCACGCCTTCCCGTTAAAGAGAGAGAGAGAGAGAGAGAGAGAGAGAGAGAGAGAGAGAGAGAGAGAGAGAGAATTATAGAGAAAATTATAGCCCGTGTTGCTGGTCCTGTTGCACTGTGTCCCGCGAAGAAAAACAGGAAAGGAAGGCCCACCAAAACAGGCGAAAGGAAGGTATACCGTTAACCAAAAGGGCGCGAAGACAGTTGAGCAGACAGGCAGACGGGATGCAGACAGGACGGTGTAAAGTAGCTGGGCAGACAGGTAGAGCAGACAGGACAACGAGGAAAAAAAAAAGATATGAAAAAGAAAGACAGGTGACAGTTCGGTAAGGTACAAAATAAAGCAGGCAAGGCGGTATGATCATAATAAAGGAAGCTAGTGGTAAATTAAGGATGAAGGCAGACAGAGCAGAGAGGAGAATGAGGTAAAAATGAAGGCAGACAGGAGACAAGGCTAAGGTAAAGAAAAAGGCAGACAGGACACTGAGGTAAAAATAAAGGGAGACAGAAGACAAGGCTAAGATAAAGGTAAAGGCAGACAAGAAACAGAGCAGTAAGATGAAAATAAAAGCAGACAAGAGAGAGGGCAGTTAGGTAAAAACAAAGGCGGATAGAGCAGACAAGGCAGTAAGGCAAAATTAGAGGCAGACAAAAGAGAGGGCAGTAAAGTAAAAATAAAAACAGGACACAGGGCAAGTATGGTAAAAATAAAGACAGACAAGAGGTAGAGCAGTGAGGCAAAAATAAAGACAGACAGGAGACTGGATAGTAAGGTAAAAAATGAAAAAAGACAGACAGGAGACAGGGACGTTAAGGAAAAATGGAAGCGGATGATGAGTTTGGAGGAAGACGTGTTACATGGGATGGGTGAAAATTGAGGTAGACAGCAGTATGACTCCCCCCCCTCTTCTCCCCACCCCTCAGTATGGGTTTTTCCTCCCCGCTAGTATGGTCCCTCCCTCCCTCCCTCCCTCTCACTGGAAGGAGGAACATCAGGGTGTGGAGAGGAGAGCAAGACCTGGAATAGGGCAGAAGCAGCAGAAGTATAGGTGGAGGTAAAGGGCTACATTCAAGTAACCGTATTAAACTCTACATCACCTCCTCTTTGCCAGTTCGTTTCTGCACATGGTATCTTAACCCTTTCAGTCAGAGGATATTTTTTTATTATTTTTTATTTTATTCAACTAAGGAGAGTCGTGTAGTAAGGGGGGGCATAATTTCGGCTGTATCTAACCCGTCCAGTTAGTAAAAAATATTCATATCCCAACAAAACTGTCTAGAACGCAAGATGGAAAGGAGAATTCTTGATTGAACTGAAAGAGAGTTGATATTCTCTCCTGTATTAATGTTTGTTAATATCAATGAAGTTTTCAGATACTGATGTGCCATATAAAAGAAAGACAGAAAACAAAAGGAAAAACAAAGATAAGCAGACTTCATAATTAAAGGGAATACGGAGGAATAAGCAGTGGAAAATAAACAAGATGAGAATAATGCGGAGAAGGGAGAGGAAGACAGAAGCGTGTGGGTGTAAGAACATGCACGAGAAAGAGGTGTATGAAGGGGTAAGAGAAAGAACAGAATTTAAGGAGGACATAGGACGAGGTGAGGTGAGGGTGAGGCAGCGTGAGGGTGAGGGAGGGTAAGGTGAGGCAGGGTGATCGAGGTAGGACAAGGGGAGGCAGGGAGGGGTGAAACAGGGTGAGGGTGAAGCATCATGAGGTGAGGCAGGGCCAAGTGAGGCAGGGTGATGTGAGGCAGGGTGAGGGCGAGACAGGGTGATATGGGGTAGGACGAGGTGGGTCAGGGCGAGTTGAGGCAGAGGGAGGTGAGGCAGAATGAACTGAGGTAAGGCAGGGGCAGTATAATGGTGAACAAATTGTAGGGACACAGCGAGGCAGGGAAGCAGATAAGTCATGAGGGACGACCATGACCAGGCAAGTGACTCTGCCCTCCACCTGCCTCACCCTGTCTCTGCCTCACCCTGCCTTACCCTGCATCTGCTTCACCCTGCCTTACCCCGCATCTGCCTCGCCCTGCCTTACCCTGCATCTGCCTCGCACTGCCTTACCCTGTATCTGCCTCGCCCTGCTTCACCCAGTCTTCTTTTACTCTGCCTCTCCTTGTTTCACCCATCCTTATCCTGCCTTCCTACCTTTCTTGCTTTACCTTACCCCGCTTTTCCCTAACCTTCTTCTTTTTCCTTGCCCTGTCCTGCCTTCCCTCCTTGCCCTACCTTACCTAAACTGCCTTGCCTTACCCTGCCTCCCTTTCCTCATCCTGTCCTCTCTCCTCTGCCTTTCCCTACTGCCCTACCGTGTCTTGGCCTACTGTGCCCCTCCTTACTCTACCCTACTCCCCTCGCTTTCCCCTACCCTGTCTTGCCCTGCCCTCCTCTGTTTGTCTTGCCCTACCTTGTCCTACTCTGCTTTCCCCTGCCATGCCTTGTTCAACCCTGCGTGCCCTTTTCGTGTCTTATTTTCCCCTACGCTGCCTGCGCTGCCGTACCTTACCTTCCCCTCGTTGCCTACCCTACTTTGCCCTACTCTGCCTACCCTCGTTTGACTTGCCCTACCTTACCTGTCTTCCGTTTGTTCCCTACCCTACCTTGTCTTACCCTCTTTTACCTTACCTTATCTTGCCTTACACTCCCTCCTCTGATATACCCTATCCTGCCTCCCCTCCTTACCCTACCCTATTTGCCTTATGTTCCTCACTTGCTCTACCATGCCTTACTTTTCCTTTCCCCCTGCTTCCCTTCTCCTACCTTATCTCCCCCGTTTACCTTAACTTTTCTTACCCTACCCTCCTTACCCTGCCCAACCCTATTTTACACCTGCTTTACCCTGCCTTAAGCTCCACATCCCCTGCCTTGTCCCACCCTGCCTCATCTTTGCCTCACTCCTGCCTTACCCTGCCATACCCTTCTCAGCCCTACCTTACACCCAGCTTCACCCTGTCCTACCCTGCTTTACCTTCCCCTCCCCTCCCCTAAGCTCCACATCCCCTGCCTTGCCCCACCCTGCCTCACCTTTGCCTTACCCTGCCCCACCCTACCTCAGTATTTCCTCACTCGTCTACATAAACCTTTCCCTTGGTATTCTTATCCTGACAATTTCTCTCGCCTCCCTTTTCCCTTATTTTGCATTTGTTTTAGTTTATCATCCACATTCTCTTATATTCCCGTTTTCTCTTGGTCTCTTACATTTTCTCCTCGTCTTCCCTGTCTTTCATCTGTCTCCTAAATATGTCTCTATATAACTCTTCCGTCCCTACTCAATAACAACCCCCTCCTCTCAGTATAAACTCTTTCACATTTTCGCTCCTTCTTCTCAGTTTTTCTTCTGTCTTCGAATTCATCTTTCTGTCTCTCTTCTCTTTGTTCTGTTTATTCTTATTTTCTTCTCTTCCCTATTCATTGATGTCACCTTCTTCCGTAACACTTTCCTTCTCATTTTCATCTCTTCATCTCTTATCTTCGTCCCCCATTCTTATTGATCTTTCTATTCTCTGTTTCCTCTCCTTATTTGTCTTTATCTTTGTTTTATTTCCTTCTTTATCTACATTTTTAATTCAATAATCTGCCCCTGCTCAGTAACGACCCTGCTTGTGACTCTACTTAGCTTGTATTTCTAGATTTCGTGACGCCTCTTCCTCAGCGATTTATTTTGCACATCACATGATCTTTATTCTCTTGCAAACTAATCAGATTGTGTCGGTATTAAGAAGGTATACATAACATAAAAGTTAAGGTGTAGGATGGAAAATAATTCGCTAAGGAAGAGACATTACGAAGTCCCCTGCAGTATAGCCCTCAGTCCACCTCTCCTCCTTCCACCCAGTCCACTCAGTTCAGTCCATTCCCTCCACCTCGCTCCAGATCCTTCTTCCCCCTTCCACCCACTCCACTCATTTCTGTCCATTTCCTCCAGCTCGTTCTCGGTCCACTTCTCCTTCCACCCACTCCACTCACATCTGTCCATTCTCTCCACCTCACTGTCGATCCACCTCTCCTTTCACCCACTCCACTCGGTTCAGTCATGCTTGTGCCTTTGCCTCGTTCTCGGTCCATCTCTCCTCCTTCTAACTGATTTGTCAAGGGGCGTCACTCTTATCTGCTGTCTGTCTCCTTTTGTGCTGCTCTCTCTCACTCGTCCTCTGCATGTTCTAGGCTTTATTCTGATTCTCTGCTTTGTCTCTGCTTTATTCTGCTTCTCATATTCATTTCTGCTTTTCATTTTTCTGCTTTTTTCTTTGCTGTGTTCTGTTTTTCTGCTTCACCTCTGTTTTATTCATCTTTATCTATACACCATCTCTGCTTTATTTTCTTCTCTGCTACATCTCTGTTTTATTCTTCTTCATCTATACATCCTATCTGCTTCATTTCTGCTTTATTTTGTTTCTCCGCTTCATCTCTGCTTTACTCTTCACCTATACATCATCTGTGCTTCATCTCTGTTTTATTCTGCTCCTCTGCTTATTGTCTGCAGTATTTTTCTTCACCCTCGTCTATATTTCATCACCATCCTTATTCCTTCATGCCTTCCTTTCTCGTCTTTCCCTTTTTTCCACTCCCAGTCGATCTATACATATCATCCCACTCCCTCCCTCCATCTTTCATTGCCTCCTCTCGCTTCCTTCGTTTTCTTTTGTTCATGTCTGCTTACCAACCTGCCTACCTGTTACTTACAATGCGTCATAACTTTCTCAGTGCGTATCTCCTTACCTGCCTCACCACAGCCTTTCTACGTACTTTTATTTTTTTTTCCATTCTTACCTGCTTTCCTGCCTACCACCTTGTACCTATCTCCTGGTCTTCTCATGTCATTAACTGCCTCCCTACCTGTCTGTCTCTTACCTCTCTCCCTCCATCCCTCTGTTCTTCCCTCCCTCATTCCGTCTGTCTCTCCTTACCCTCCTACGTCACTCGCTATCTCGTTTCCTTCCATTTTCTCTCACCCTCACATTTCCCTTCCTACCTCCCTCACTCCCTCCGTTCCTCCTTATTTCCCTCACTTCGTCCCTTCTTACCTACCTCCCTCACCCTCTCTTTCTCTCCCTCCCTCCCCAACTCCACCATACACCCCACAGAGCCATCATCCCTCCTTCCTACATACTTCCTCCCTCACCCTTGCTTCCTTCCCCACATCACTTCAACTTCCTTTCCACCAACATTCCCAATTGTCTCTCAGTTCCCCCTTTGCTTCGCCCTTATCCTCCCTTTCTCTCTATCTTCTCCTCCTCCCTGCCCACTTTCTTTCCTCCCTTCTTCTCTACCTCCCTTCTTTCCCTCCTCCTTACATTTCTTTCTCCTTCCAAGTCTACCTTCTTCCCTCTCTCCCTACCTCCCTACATACCTACCTGCCCACCTACCTGTCTACCTGCCCGCCTGCCTGCCTCCTTATTTACCTGATCACTATTGTTTTACCAACCTGTCTCTCAAGCTCCCTGCCTTCTTATTCCCCATTGCCCCTTATCCTCCTCCTTCTCCCTCCCTTCCTCCCTCACCAGCTTCCCTCCCTTCTCCCTCCCTCTCCAGCTTCCCTCCCTTCCCCCTCCCTCTCCAGTTTCCCTTCCTCCCTTCCCCCTCCCTCTCCAGCTTCCCTCCCTTCTCCCTCCCTCTCCAGCTTCCCTCCCTTCTCCCCCCCCTCTCCAGCTTCCCTCCCTTCTCCCTCCCTCTCCAGCTTCCCTCCCTTCTCCCTCCCTCTCCAGCTTCCCTCCCTTCCCCCTCCCTCTCCAGCTTCCCTCCCTTCTCCCTCCCTCTCCAGCTTCCCTCTCTTCCCCCTCCCTCTCCAGCTTCCCTCTCTTCTCCCTCCCTCTCCAGCTTCCCTCCCTTCTCCCTCCCTCTCCAGCTTCCCTCCCTTCTCCCTCCCTCTCCAGCTTCCCTCCCTTCTCCCTCCCTCTCCAGCTTCCCTCTCTTCCCCCTCCCTCTCCAGCTTCCCTCCCTTCTCCCTCCCTCTCCAGCTTACCTCCCTTCCCTCTCCCTCTCCAACTTCTCTCCCTTCCCCCGCCCTCTCCAGCTTCATTCCTCCGGCCTCGCTAGCTTCCCTCCCTCCCTTTCTCCCACCCTTCTCTCCCTCTCCCTTACCTCCACCCTCACCTCATCGTCCCTCAGCCTCTCATTTTCCTTTCACCAGTCAAATCACTTTACACAAAAACACAGTGAGTCAGTCTGATCACCAATGTATTTACCTCAAGTCTTTATAAAGCCCACAGACCCTTATATAAAGCCAGTTAATTCGCAAAATTTAATCAGCATTCTCTCCAGGTTATGGATTTTTTTTTTAGGGGGAGTTTTTTTTTTTAGTGAGGGGGAGGGGGTTCTGAGTGAATCCTAAATGAATACCTTAAACGAGGGCCACAGATTAGGTAGTTCTGGGAGTTGTGGGCGATTTAGTGTGGATGGTTTGTGGTTTACTGTAATTACCTGGGAGACATGTGTTATTAGAGAAGGATTGTGTGTGTGTGTGTGTGTGTGTGTGTGTGTGTGTGTGTGTGTGTGTGTGTGTGTGTGTGTGTGTGTGTGTGTGTGTGTGTGTGTGTGTGTGTGTGTGTGTGTGTGTGTGTGTGTGTGTGCGCGGGCGCCCTGTATTTAGGGTATTTTTGTTATAGACTGAGTTTTATTTTTAGAGCGCCTTTTTTCTTATTAAATTAGAACAGACATTTTTTTTTTTTTAAGGACGCTAAGTGACAGGTTACCTTAGAAATTTTGGTACATTTGCATCTAATTAATTTATCCCAAAAGTATATGTTGGCTTTATTAAATATCTGTGTTGTGGTAATATGCCCTTCGAGACTGGATCCACATTTACGAACTTTTGGAAGCTTAAGAAGGTATATTAGATTACTTTATACACTTTGATCTTAAGAACATTTTAAAGCTGCCGTGCACTTCAAAGTCAGGGGGAATATTTACGTGGGAAATAGGACACACAACATGGCCATCTCTGAGAACGGCTAACTGCTGTGGAGACTTGTTTACCTGGTGAATCGTTTAAGATCGTTTATAAATGTTAATCCTGATCTGCTTCGGTATTGATTTTATATTCTTATTCGACGGAGGATAGTGTATTAGATGTGTGTGTGTGTGTGTGTGTGTGTGTGTGTGTGTGTGTGTGTGTGTGTGTGTGTGTGTGTGTGTGTGCTCTTGAACAGAAGACAAGGACATCGAAGGAACAGGTATTATTATTTTTCATCGTCTTTTGTTACCCAGTATTTTGTTAGTTTTATTTTTTTTTTCAGGGAATCTCTATACATGACAGCTTGTAATTCCCCATATAACTCAAAAATCATTCTTACACTTAGGTCATTGTTACTCATATATTCTCCCTTTTTTCCGGCCTGGTTTTATGCCTTTTTTTTTTTATTTATTTTTTTATTTTTTTATTTTTTTTTACGTGTTGGTCATATCTTTAGTGTAGCTAGTTTTACCTTTGCACATCACCTCGTTATAGGCAAATATACCTCTGTTACTTTTACGTGAAAGGATGGACAGGTATTCAGTCGTATATATTCACCTGATCAGCTCCCAACTCTCTTTTTTAGCCTGTCTTTCTAGCTGTCAATGACCTTTAATTTTCAGCTCATGGACTCCGGGGATCATTTCAATTTTTTTCCCTTGCCACCTCTTGACGATCTGATCCATTTTTTTGGGAGACATTTTTTGGACTGAAGAGATTAAGTATAGGCATAGTACAGCTCTTCAGTACGAGAGATCGTTCCTAAATTAATAAAATCGTCTGGTAGCAGCAAGAATAAAGGCAAAAGGACGTCAGCCTGCTTCAGAGGACCATAGCAAGTGTCCAGGCATCTCGAAATAAACAGATCTTACTGGCTTACTTTTTTGTTTATAAGTCTGAGAAAAGGACAAATTCTGCAGGCTTTAGCTATGGGTTATTTTCTCTTGTCTCTCCTTATTCTCTTCTTTTCCCTTCTTGTCTCTCCATTCTCGTCTGTTCTTTTCTTTCCTTCCTGCTGTCTCCTTTTCTCTAACTTCTTCCCCTCTCCTTTCTTTCTCCCCTCTCTGCTTTCCTTTCATTTCCATCCTCCCTCTTCCATGCTTTTCTCTCCACTCTCTTCATTTCTTTTGTCCCCCTCCCCCCTCCTCTCCCCTCTCCCTCACCATCCACTTAGCCTGGTGACCCCTCTTATGACCCGGCAGGGGGAGGTCGTGGGGTCAACTGGGGACCCCCCTTTCCCCCTTCCCTACTCACCTCTTCCCTTCCCCTCCCCCTTCCTCTTCTCCCACTCCTCCCTTGTTCCCCTCCCCTCGTCCCCTCCTCCCACCTCTGCTGTCATACCTCCTGTCTCTTTATTCATCCTTCTAACTCATCCTTTGTTGGTCGTCTTTGTTACTTATTCGTGTTACCCACCCTTTGTTCTTCATGCTTGTTTTCTTTACTATCATTTATCCTCATTATTCACCCCTTTTTACTCATTAGTCCTTTTCTTTAGTCATACTTTTCTTCATTATTTAAATTACTCTTCCCTCTTCCTTATCCTTTGCTTTATTTGTTGCTAATCTACCACCACCCTCATCCCCCATCCCTTAACCCCCACTGGTACTCCCATAGCCCCATGTCTCCTGTACTCATCCTTTATTCTTGTTCATCTTGTGAGGTAATTTTTCATTTTCCCTCTTCATTTCTATTAATATTTCTAACTCAGTCTCGTGTTTCATGTGTTATTCAGTTCTGTTGCTCATATTTGTTACTAGTGGTAGATGGAGGCGCCCATCATCCTTTCACTTGATGCAGTGCTGCCGCCAGGTGACCCTCCACTGAGTGACATCCTCATCCTGTTACTCATTCTTATTACTTACCCCTGTTACTCACCGTCATCCAGTTACACACCTTTACCTGGCAGTGTATGTTTATCATTATTATTTATTTATTTGTAGAAGCTGTAACTATATACTGTACTTATTATGGTCTCAGCTCACTAGTGGAGACCATATTGAATTTCCTTAAATTTCCTAACTTTTTCCTTCCATCCTTCTTCTCTCTTTCATTCTGTTTTTTCTTCTCCCTCTCTCTCTCTTTTTTTTCTTACTTATTTACTTTCTTTTTTTCAGACACTTCTATTTAATGTCCATCCTTCAGTTTCTTCACCAGTTCCCTTCAAACCCGGTCTAGTTGTTCCTCACAGAAGCCGTCCTCATTTTGTATTTAGGCTTCTTGGGATTTATGAGATCAAAGGTCAGATAAGCCAAACACATGTTTAGAGAAAGGTGGCAACAGTTTCCCGTAGAGTTTACCGACTTTTGCGAGTAGGTGTGAAACCAAGCACCTTTTTGAGTGAGAGATTCTTTTTTGAATGCCAATATGCATTCGCCGGAAATGTTGATACTCATTAATTTGTCTTTGTTTCTCCGCTCTTCTCTCTCTCTCTCTCTCTCTCTCTCCATTTACTCATCCCGTTTATCTCCTAACTCATCAAAATCGTGCCTAGCGTCTGATTGTGCCCCTCATTCATCATACTCACACGCTTACTCATATTTCTTCATAATGCATTGAGGTCTCATAAATTCTCTTCGTGAGTAAAGGTGTTATGTTCCGGCATCTATGACTCTCTCTCTCTCTCTCTCTCTCTCTCTCTCTCTCTCGAACAAACTACCTGGTATGGGGCTAAATCTCTTACCTGTTTTGATAATCTTTTTTCTCTTTTTCTTTCACATTCTTTATTTTCTCACTTTACGGTATACTTTTGCTTTTCTGTTTTTTCTCCTTTCTTTCCTTGTGAGTGAGGGTACCTGACTAGGAATCCTTTTCTCTCTCTGCCTCTCTTACTTTCACTAATTTTCTTTCTCCATTTTTCTTCTCGCTTTATGTCTTTATTTCATCGTGAGCAAGGATGTCTGTTTTCCGGGTACACATGACTCTCTCTCTCTCTCTCTCTCTCTCTCTCTCTCTCAATACCTCACCTGTTCGCTCATGCATCCAGCCACTTATTCACTTACTCCTCTCGTAAGTCAATCATTCTCTCTCTCTCTCTCTCTCTCTCTCTCTCTCTCTTTCTTTCTCTCTCTCTCTCTCTCTCTCTCTCTCTCAGAATCCCCAAGTCAGTCCATTCCATCCCCCTTTCACTTTTGCAGTCTCCCGCGTGGCCTACTCACCTTCTCACTCACCTTTCCTCCCAGACATGCTCATCGCTCCTTTCCCTTCCTTTTTCCGCCTCCCTTCACCTCCCCCGCCATTTTATTCCTCATTAGGGATGTAACCAATTATGGAGCAAATTGGTGATGTGGGGGAGCGAGATTGGATGGAGAATTTGATGTGCCCTTTGGATATATACACTTTTTGCACATTGCTCTACTGTATATTCTCTAGTAGTTCTTAGTCCCGCCTCTTTCTCTTTCCATCCTTCCCATCCCCTTCTCGTGCTCTCTCCATTGTGTCTGTTGTCTTTTCCTCCCTCAGTTTACCGTATCCTCCCTTCCTTCCTCCGTCCTTCTTATCCCCTCAGCTTCTTCCAGCATCCCTCCAATCTTCTCTTTTTCCTCAAGCCATCCCTCCTATCCTCTCCTCTCCTTTGTCTGCCTCCATTCATCCTCTTCTCTCCTCCTCTCTTCATCCTGTTATACTCTTCTCTTCCTCCCACTGCCCCTCCTATCTTTTCCTCTTCCTCCTGTCTTCTGTCTCCCTCCCTGCACATTACTTATTTCTTTATTCATTTTTTAGCTATTATAAACCAGAACCTAAAACAGACAATTGTATTTCCTCTCCGGACTTTCAGGGAAAAAGTTCCATAGTTTTTCTTCTAACTAACATCTATCTATCTATCCATATATATATATATATATATATATATATATATATATATATATATATATATATATATATATATATACAGAATATATATATATATATATATATATATATACATACAGAGTATATATATATATATATATACAGAATATATATGGCTCATGTACTGTAGGTTAGCTCTCAAGCATTGTTTGTTTATTCCAGGACTCAGATAACCTCACTGTAGGTGCAATTACTCCTTACGTTATTCGACTAATCTTCTTAAACCCAGAGCCCCTCTCTCCCACTCGTTTTCCCTCGCTTCACTCTCTTCTTCCCTCCTTTCTCCATTTCCTTCCCTCCTTTCCTTCCCCTCCTTCTCCCGTTTCTTACCTCCCTTCTCTTTCTTCCTTGCCTTCTCCCTCTCCTTTCCCTTCCTTTCTTTTCCCCTATCCTTCTCCTCCCTTTCTCCTTTCCTTCCATCCCGTTTCCCTTTCCTTCCATTTCTTCACCCTCTCCGTCCCCTCCTTCTCAGTCCTGCCTCCGTACCCCTTTCTTTCCACTCTACCGTCCTTGCTCCCTCCTTACCCCCCTGCTCCCTTCCTTTCTCCCTACCTTCACTTTTCCTCACCTCTCTACCTTCTCTTCTTACTTCCGTGCTCACTCTCTTCCTACCTTCCATAATTGGCTTCAAACACCTGTGCAATAATTAAAACCACTGAACATTCCTCTCACCCCCTCCCTCCATCGCATTCTTGTTTTTCTGCGTGCAATTTCCACTTTCACAAACATCCACGGAAGGTCAGGCAGGGTCTAGTAAATTCTCTGGCTTTCTCGTGGGTTACTTTGCGATTTGCTCGTCTCTCTAGTATTTTCTGTTATTTAATTTCTTCCTCGTTCATTTTCACTCTCTGTTTTCCCTTATCATCTTACGTTCTGTGCGTCTGTCTTTTTATTTTTCGTTTTTTAATTTCTTCTTTGAACGTTCTGTCTCTATTTTCCTTATTATCTCACTTTCTTTGCATCTCTTTTAACTAATTTGTTTTGCTGCTGTCTTCGTTGCCAATTTTCTGTCTTTTTTTTCCTTTTCTCATTTTATGTTCCTTGCATCACTTTCATTTTTCTTCTCTATTGATTTTTGTTTTGTGTTTCTTCCTGTTTGTGCTCCTCTCTTTACCACCTTTGTCTTTTCTTCCGTCTTCACTTCTCTCTTATCATTCCTTCTCCCTCTCTTCCTTTTTATCCCTCTTCCTTTTCCTTTTCTTTTCTCTGTTGACATATCTTCTTCCTGTATATATTCTTTCTTTATTCCTTGTTTCCTTCCTCATATCAGCTGTGTTACTTTTATTTCAGTTCTTCTGCACGTAAATTATGTTTTTTTTTTTTTCCACGTTTCTTAGCTTTCCTTCCTTCTCCCCATTCTTTCCCTTTTTTCTCCTTTCCTTTCTCCTCCCTTCCTTGCCTTCTTCCTTCTCTTTGCCTTTCCTTTCCCCCTCTCAATCTTTATTTTCTTTTTGTCTTTCTTTTTTCCTCATTTTCCTCCTCTTCTTTCCCGCTTACCTTCCCTTCTCTTTTTTCTTCTTCCTTCGCTTCTTCCCTCGTTCTCTCCTTCCCTCCCTGTTTATCTCTTACTCTTCCGCTTATCACCTCTTTCTACTCCCTCTAGCTTTCTGTTTTATCCTTTCTTTTTCTTCACCTTTACTTCTCTTCCTGTTTATTCACCAGCCATACCTGTCCCATTTTTTATTTCCTTTTCCTTTCATCCTTCATTCCGCCCTCCTTTCATCTCCTCCCTCTTCTCCTTTCATTCCTTCACCCTTTCCCAACCCCTTTCTTTTTTCTATCTCTTGTTCTTTCTTTTCCTACCCCCGGCACTCCTTTCCTCCCTTCTCTCCTCCCTTCTTCTCTCCTTTAATTACTCCTTCTCTCCCTTACTCTCTCCTTCTCTCCTTCCTTTCCTCTCTCCTTCTGCCCTTTCTTCCCTCCATTTCTTCTTCCCTCCCTCCTTTCCTCCCCATCTCACTTCTCTCTCCTCCGCCTCTCCCCTTCCTTCCTCACTTACCTTGGGTCATTCTCGTCTACCTTCCTACTCACTTTCCTATCCACTTACCTACCTATCTTCCTCCCTCTCACCATACCCATCCACCTACCCGTCTACCTACTTACATGTGCCTACCTATCTACTTCAGTACCTACCTCTCTGCCTCTACATTTACCTCCCTCCTTTCCCACCCACCCACCCACAGCCGAGGCCAGGTAAGAGCATACACCTGTTGATTGATGGCCACCCCCTTCATTAACAGCTACACCTCCATTGTCCCACCCACACGCATACCCATCCTTGCTTCAAATACTTTCCTCTTTCCATTACATACGTACTCCTCCTTGCTTCACATACTCCTTGCGTCACATGCTGCTCCTTGCTTGACGTGCCCCATGCTTGACATACGCCTTGCTTCAAATACCCCTTCTTGCTTCACATACACTTTCTTGCCTAACATAATCCTCCTTGCTTCCAGCGCCCATCCTTGTTTCACATACAGTACTCCTCCTTACTGCTTTGCATACTCCTCATTGCTACTCATACTCCTTGTTTCACATACTCCTCCTTGCTTCACATAATCTTCCTTGCTTCACATACTCATTGTTTCATATACTCTCTTCTTTGTTTGACATACTACTTCCTGCCTCAAATGCTCTCCTCCTTGCTTCCAGTACCCTTCCTTGTTTCACATACTCCTTGCTTCACATATTACACCTTACGTCACATACTTTTCCTAGCTTCACATACTCCTTGCTTCACATTCTCTTCCTTGCATCACATTCTCATCCTTGCTTCACATATTCCTTGTTTCACATACTCTTCCTTGCATCACAGACTCATCCTTGCTTCCAATATCCACACTTTTTTCACATACTCGTCTTTGCTTCACATAGTCCGCCTTGCTTCACAAACTCCTTGCTTCCAATACTCTCTTCTTGGTTCAGATACCTCCCCTAATTCGCCTATTATTTTTTTTATGAGTATCCCCCGTTTGAATCTCCTTTTATTTTTCCTTATTCCTGATGCCCTCTCCCCTGCTTCGGAAGTCGAATGCCTCTGTAATGTAGTACTGTTATATTGATTACATAAATATCGTTTGCATTAGTACTGCTCAGAAATTAAATAACTATCTTAGGCTGTGAGAATACGTCAGATACTAAAACACACACACACACACACACACACACACACACACACACACACACACACACACACTCACACACACACAGAAGCACCTGTGACATACTTATTAGTCCAGTTCAGATTTTTGCTAAGTCTGGCTAGAGTCCTTTTTCCTTCAGTTGGCTCACAGTAATTATATTTAGCTTAATTCACGTACGTCAGCGGCTGAATAAGACGGTGCTCTACATCCCATCCATAGCACTTCCTCGTGACTAGCATCATATACTAATGCTAATCTCTTGTTACAACTCAGTACTCAGGTTAGAATGTTAAAAAATTACATCAAAAAATAATCTTGGAAAATCTGGGAAGAGTGTTTATTCCCTGACAATAATTTAGTCTATAATCCGCAGTTAATTACGTTCATGGCTGATTAGTAAATAGTCGTACACTCATTCTCTCATTTATATGTAATCTGGATAATGAACACAATCACAAAGCGATATCGTTATCCGCATAAATGATTGCGTGATAACCCTTTCCCCGCACAAGTTAGGACAATGCATAGTGGCTGAAATAATACCTGCTTATTGAAATTTTAAGTTGCAACAAAATCGGCCCGACTTTGACCCTCTTGGGGTTGAAGTATGTGGAAATTGCTCTACCTCACCTCACCTGCAGATGGAAAAAAGGAGTGGAATAATGATGATGATGATAATGATGGTGATGATGATGATTATGATGATGATGATGACGATGATGATGACAATTTCTACCATTTTAACAGCTCACGGCAATATGGAACCTTGAACCTTTAAGCATGCCAAGCCTTTCATTGAGCCCTTCTCGTGGTATTTCCGTATCAACTTTATGCAGTGTATGGTGGTCCTTAGAGGTAGCCTAATACAGATCGTTCTCTTTTGTACTCCTTTTCTCTTACTTGAACTCCTTTGTATTCCTCTCTTCACATACTCTCAGAGGAAGAGGAGGAGTATCAGTGAAGTGGAACCGGGGGGAGGAGGAAGACTAATGCATGAAAATATGGAAAAAAAAAAAAACGCAGAGTAAATACGAGGAAGATTGCTGGATTTACATATGTGAGGGATGGAGGAAGGAAGAGAAATGAGACTCGTGAAATGGAAAATGGCAAAGAAATGAGGAGAAAGATGAATGTGTGCGAATATGGAATGCAGAGTGAAATGAGAGGAAATAGACGAATGGAGGAAAGGAGAGAAAGATGGATAGAATAATATTAGAGATGTAGAATGGCAGAAAAAAATGAAGGGAAGGAAGATAAATGCGTAAAAACATGGAAAGCTTGAGGAAATGAGAAGAGAGAGAGAGAGAGAGAGAGAGAGAGAGAGAGAGAGAGAGAGAGAGAGAGAGAGAGAGAGAGTACTTAAAGAAGGAAGGGAGGGTAATGTTAGACGCAGAATGGAAAGGAAAAGGAAGGAAGGAAGATGAATGCGTGGAAATGTGGAGTGCTTAGGAAAATGAGGAGGAGAATGACGTACGCAGAAAAAGAGAGGAAGATAGATGGGTGAAAACGGGGTAGTGAGAGAGTGAGTGAGTGAGGGAGAGGGGGAAGGGGAGGGGGGGAGGTGAGGTATGGAAAAGACTCAGAAAACGAATAACTTGATTAACTTCAGCGGACGGCTTGCATACGCCTGGATGAGATGAGTAGCTTGACTCTCTCCTTTGTCTCACTCTCAGCTGAATGATATCGTCTGGCTTTAGATGGACTATACTGGAGTTGCTCCTGCCATTAGAGAGTTACATGATCAGTATTACCACCCTCAGCTGAATGAAATCGTCTGGAATAAAATGAGAGGGTTAATGGTGCCGGTATTAACACTCTCAGGCTTCTGTACACACTTGCAGCTGAATAAAATCTGGTGTTAGTTAAAGAAGAGAAAAGAAAAGAATTGACATGACCGTGAGAGGGTTAGTCATATATGTTCAGCATGTTCTTTACGAGTCCTGAAGAACAGCTGATCTGAAGGACCGAGATTCACTATTTCCTGTCACTGGGCTTTGCCGGGAAGTGACCCGCCCCTAACCAGTGCTACACGCATGGGTACGGGCGAGGAAGATGTGTACGTGAAAATATGTAAAACTGTGGGGGAAGAATTTATGCACGGAGGAGAAAAAAAAAATGAGAAGGATAAATGCTTGAAGGTATGAGGGAGGGAGAGAAAATTGTTAATCCCTTCAGTACCATATCTGCTTTGTTGTTGCTAAAACGAGAGAATTTTATTAAACATGAGAGAGATAATTCAGAGAGGGTTGTATACAGCCTTCATTAACCACATCGTATTCTGTGCCTAATGAAATCTTTTGGAGGTAACTAAAATAATATAAGAAAAAATCGTCATGTAATTGGAAGGGTTAATAAGTCTTGTGGCAGCATCAATAATAAGGTAAAGAAATATGTACCGGCTTAAGAGGCTGCTAGGGGTGGAATGAAGAGGCGAAAGGAGGGGAGGAAGATGGATGCATGGAAATTTGGAGAGAATAACATGAGGAAGATGAATGCTGGAAAATATAGGGGGTAGGAATGAAAGAGAGAAGGAAAAGCAGAAGGCGGAAGGAGAATGAAGAAAAGGGTCGATGTTGCGGTTATTTTGTTCATTTATTTATTTTTTTATTCATTTATCATTAAGATTCTGATGATATTATTTTTCATATGTTGATTTTTTTCTATCTGAATACATGTTGATTTGTTCTAAGCTTTATATAATTCATACCTTTATTTAAAGATTTTGTTTATTTTGGTTTCGTTTTGTGTTATGCTATTTCTTTTAGTTTTTTTTATACTGAAATGTTGGCTTTTTGTCATTTATCTTTGTTGTTTAAATTGTGTATATGTATTGATTTCATAGTTTTTTTTGTTTTAATGTTTTACGTATTGTTTTGTTAACTATATTATTTTTTTCTGTTTGCATTTCCCATCTATGTGTATGATTTTAGTTTACTACATTATATATTTATGTTTTATTTACCCATGTATTTATGTATTTATTTTTATGTTAGAGCCATTAATTGATAAGGTAAGCATGCGATCATTGTCCGAGCAACTCACTACTATTCTGCCGGTCAGACGAAATTATATATTCATTTACTTATTTTATTTTATTTCATTTTTTTTAGTTTAGAGCTAATACAGGAATCATTGTGTGTTAAAACTGTCACAATAAACTCAAATGGCAGGGATAATTTTAACACAGTTTTTTATTATATTTCTTCTATTGAGAGTGAGTTATCGAAGTGTGGGTGATAATATGCGCTGAGAAATCGTGCATTTATCCCGTCAGGAAATGTATCGTGGAAAATAGCAAGGAATTCGAATATTTGTGAGATTTTTAGATATATAAGTGATTCCTGACTTTTACCACATTTTCTTTGCATCTATTTTGTTTTATTCTGGTTTACATTTGATATTGTTTGCTTTTATTTGTATTCTTTTTTCTTTTTTTTTCATCTTTTTAAAAACTCTCTTCAGTTGAGTTCATATACGTTGTTCCAGATTTTTGCCACTTTTTTTTTTGCATTTATTCTGATGTGTCCTGTGTTACATTTGATATTGTTTGTTTTTATTTGGTATTGTTTGCCTTTATTTGGTATTGTTTGCTTTTATTTGACATCGTTTGCTTTTATTTGGTATTGTTTGCTTTTATTTGGTATTGTTTACTTTTATTTTACATCGTTTGCTTTTATTTGGTATTGTTTGCTTTTATTTGGTATTGTTTGCTTTTATTTGACATCTTTTGCTTTTATTTGACATCGTTTGCTTTTATTTGGTATTGTTTGCTTTTCTTCGTGTCCCTTTTTTTGCATCTTGTTTAACACTTTCTGCCCGAGTACATATTATTATTATTATTATTATTATTCATTTTTTTATTATAGCCACCGATCAAAGATTTTATGCATTTCAGGAGAGATTTTTCCAAGTAGAAGAGTTAGATAAAGACTCCAATAACCCTTTCACTACAAGACGCCTTCTAAGTTAAAGAGTCTGGTAGTAGCAAGAAAAAAAATAGAAAAGTGCGTCGTCGGAGTGAAGGGGTTAATTTTCTTTCATTTCGATGATTATTACCTGTTTTGTTTAACCCAGTTCCTCTAGCATTTTTTTTTCCTCTGCTTTTTTTTAAATTCCTGTGTACACCATTATTATTATTATTATTATTATTATTATTATTATTATTATTATCAGTCGTTGTCGTCGTCCCCATCATGAGATTTTTCCTGTATATATGCTTTATTAACGATACTTTAACATTTTGACTACTCTTTGTCTTTAGCCCGGACTTTATTATTTAATTTCATAACATTCATTTACACAGATTTCGAAAACAGTTCTTCTTCTCCTTCTTCTGTATTATTTTATTTATTGAATTATTTGTTTATTTATTTATCTATTGTTACAGCTGCCTCGGTGACATGGTTGGTAGAAGTCTTTGCTCAGAGGAGAACATGGGCTTATTCACCATGTGTCTAATCCAGGAGTTGGCCACAGGGTTTACGTACACCTACACCTACACTCCTCCAGGGTGTAGGGTGGCTCTTACGGCGTCACTGATCTGGTCTGCTGTAGCCTAATCTTGCACCCCGCCCTCTACACCCTGAAGTTTCCGGGGCTCTCAGAAGGTTAGTAAACGACTTATTTATTGATTTAATATTATTATTACTGTACTTGCTGTTATTGTTCTTATAATTAATTCATTTTTGCACTGTTTTAGTTTATTACTTGGTTAGAAGTGTAGTAGCACATGTTTTTTCATTATGTTTTACCATTAGACGATGTATAATAATAATAATAATAATAATAATAATAATAATAATAATAATAATAATAATAATTATTATTATTATTATTATTATATTTTTCTGTACATCTGAGTTTCGATATCATGGCTACTCTTTTCATATTTTCTACACGGGTTTATTTCCTAGCATTTATCTGATATTGATCTCAACAACACAGTTCGTTTTAGACATCAGTACATTTTTTTTTTTATATGAACTGACACAGTTCGGTTTTGACAACATTGCTGCTTTTTCGCATTCTCTCTCTCTCTCTCTCTCTCTCTTATAGAATTCTTGTGTTATTGCGTTCAGAAATTTTGTACTGGTGGAATGTAATGGTGGGTATGGAACGTGTTTGGTATGTACTGTGTATATTTTTATTACCTGTATATTGATTTGTTATATTTCTTGCATAATACCTGCTGTCATTGCTTACCCAGTGTAGGGACAATAGTGATGATGATGATAATGATAATAGTGATGGTGATAATGATAATGATAGTGATGATGACAATGATGATGGTGATAATGATGGTGATGATGATAATGATGGTGGTGATAATGACAGTGATAGTGATGATGATAATGATGATGGTGATGATGACAGTGGTATTTTTGCTGCTTACACAATTCATTTTCTATACTGTTGCTTAGCTGGTCACTCTGCTTCGTCCGTGGTGTAGGGAATGTGGTGGTGCTGCTCCCTCGCCGCTCCCGTCTCCCCTCCTTCCCCTCCTTCATCTCTCCCCTCCCCTCCCACCCCCTTCTGCATGGTATGGTGCGAATGATGGGGGTGGAGGAAGGGTGTTAGGGGGAGGGGAAGGGTGAAAACGTCCCATGCTCAGTAAAACAATAAAATAAATAGAAAAATAAATGAGTAACTACTGGGTAATTTAAAAAAAATGAGCAAACATTTTTTTACTTTCATATGGAGTTTTAGTTTATATCCAGTGTATGTGTATTTCTGTGAAGCATATGGTAAGGGGTTTTATTTACCTTGTGATATACCTCGTAGGGTGTAGGGGCCCCAGGCTAGTCTCCCGTAGTGTGGAATATTAAAGGGTAAAGGACTGGCAGTGTGAGGACAAAACGAGATCTGGGCGTTAGGCAGTACACACACACACACACACACACACACACACACACACACACACACACACACACACACACACACACACACCTCTCCAAAACATGCGTGTATACATTAACCGCACTCTATCCGGCACTCCATCTGTCTGGTAGGAACGCGTGTATTGATGTAGCGGCACGGTCAACAAGGCGATTTAACGCTTTATTACTGGTGAGGAGACGTGTTCATTTGGCGGCATTTGTTGGAGCGAAGCACAGGGGAGGGGACGCGCATACCACCGAGCACTGGAAGATTTGGGGGGTGGGGTGTTTGTGATGGGGTGGGAGGAAGGGGAGAGGTGTTGTGATGGGACGGGATGATGTAACGTGTTGGTGTATATATAATGGTACTGGGTGTTTGGGACTGATTGTGGTGTGTGTGTGTGTGTGTGTGTGTGTGTGTGTGTGTGTGTGTGTGTGTGTGTGTGTGTGTGTGTGAAACGGTGTTTGTTGGGGGATGGAATATTATGATCTTTATGATTATTCGTCAGTGCAAGAAAAGAATTATTCAAAGGGCCTACCATCTCAAAAAAAAAAAAAAGAAAGAAAGAAAGAAATGTGACAAAATACAAAAAAGCTCACACCTTTTAGCCCTCAAACAAGCTCACGTTCTCTTCGCATGGCTCTCTACACAAGCCTGAATAAAATATGCGTAAGTGCGTTCGTAGTAGCAAAAAAATTTAAGTTTTAAACCCCTGCATCAGATGACGTGTTTTAATGGTTTATTCTTGCAGTCTCCAGACGATTTTTTTCCCGATCGGAGTAGGCTTTTCGGACTGGAGAGGGTTGGATTAGATTATTCACTTGGTTGTGGTTTTCCATGAGCTGAATAAAATCGTCTGGAGGCAGCATGAATAAGACGAAAAGGACATTGTTGGGCTGGAGGGGATCTGAACCTGAACCTAGTGAACTGCAGGCCAAAACCACCCTCCACCATCCTTCTTTCGGGGGTTGGGAGGGGACTGAGTATTATATAACCAGGCAACTCCA
>NC_137014.1:38443410-38445910 GCF_032717465.1 Coenobita brevimanus
CAACAGCCTCTATCCCTCCTCAACACCAACACACCTGTCACCCACACCTGCCGCTCCACACTTGTTTGGCAACCCACACCCACACATTAAAAATAGCACCCACAGGTCATTCCAGCATCCACAAACACCCACACACACACATCACTGCGCCTCACACCTAGCACTCATCCCATACCCACACCCACCTGGTAACCCACACCCATCGGGTAACCCATATCCACACATCAGAAATGCTCACATCCACACCCACTACTTCATGCCACACCCACACCTCATACGCACCACCTTACGCTTGCCATCCAACGCCAACACTACAAAAACGCTCACGAAGCATCACATACACGGACAGAGCATCCACACCCAGCATCTCACACACACACACATACACACACAGACACAATTTTTTTTTTTTTTATGCGTCCGACTCTGGGCATAGGCTTCACAGTCCGTTCCCAAAGCCCAGTAGTCCTACATTCCATACAACCTCCACATATCACCACTTCGGCGCTAACACCCAACGTACATACTGAATACATGCTAGGGCTGTCTCATGCAGGACTGGTGTATTGGTATTAGCGGGGATACTTTTACGACATGTCGGTGGGTCTTCTGGTAGATTAGTAAAGTTTGCTTTAATGAAATTCAAATCCTTACAAATGTTCCCTGCCCCAGCCGGTAATCGAACCTGGGTCCATTAGGACTGCAGGCCACCTCTACCGATTCGGCTACCACGACGGACCATCTTTCCCGGACCCACACAGCAAATGTATCAATATCCACACCCACCCACACCCACTCCCCATCCCCCACACTTAGGCCACAAAAAGTACCACCCTCCAAAGCCATAAGTACTCCACCACTCACCCACACCCACCCGGCATCCCACACCCACACCACAGAAGAACCCACACATGCCATTGACACTCCCTCACACATTCCACCCATACTCAAGCAACCTCCAGCCCCACTCAAACTCTACCATTTCCCCACCCCCACCCTTGACCACATGCACCCACGCCAACCCGTACACCCACACAACAAAAACACCCACACAAAAACACCCACAGCCACGTTATTAAATCCCGCTATTTCAAGCAATAACAAAAAGAGGTCTGTGAGGCCAGGCATAATTGACTGGTTGAGAATGTCGGTGTCTTGGATATTTCGGGTTGCCATGGTGACGGGGCCGTACTCTCATTCGCTTAGGGGATTCTTAACACCTCTTCCTTAGTGGTTTATTTTGCATACTGCTCTTGATATCTTCTTGCGTGTTACTGATGAAAGCCACGTCCATGAAAAAGTTATATTAATAGTATACTGAAGATTATTTTAGTATAACATGGAAACTATTTATTTAAGAAAGAGGTTTTATCAACACGTGACGATTCTGATAAGTCTAGAAATCTCAGTAGAAAAAATAATTAGTCTTGTGTCCTCATCAAGCAGGAAAGATTGTACCGATGGAAGTTAGTGGACAGTTTTTTTCTCTTGCTGAAAGGGTTAAAAAAGCAATGTTCAAAATAAATCGCAAATGAACAAGTGCTAGGGAGTCCTCAAATTCCACGAGAGTACGGTCTTTACTTGTCTTTAACTTATTCAGTCCGATGAGGAATTTTATATAGCAGTTTCTTTTTCTCATTCCATCATGTTTTTTTCTTGCTCTCTGCACCCTACCTCACCCCATCATAAGGTGGGAAACTGGGTTTGGATGATGATGATGATGCTGATGCTGATGCTGATGCTGATGCTGATGCTGATGATGATGATGATGATGGTGGTGGTAGTGGTGGTGGTGGTGGTGGTGATATCGATGACAATGATGATGATTTTGATGGCGGTAGTGGTGGTGGTGATATTGATGATAATGATGATGGTGGTGGTGGTGGTGATGGTGGTGATGGTGGTGATGACGATGACGATGATGATGATGAAACTCGTCTGGCGGTGACATGATGGAAAAAAAAAAAAATAAAACTCCGCCTTGGGGTCCAGAGGGTTAACTTCTCGAAATCCAGCGGTGCCATTTTTAGTGATTTATTTATTTTATTTTTATCCTTGCTACTCCCAGACGATTTTACTCAGCTTGGGAAAGGGCCTCGTACTGAAGGGGTTATTGAAGGCTAAATCTGATCCCACAAGTTTGATCATTTTTCTCCTGAGCCAAATAAAGATGAGTCTGGTGGTAGGAAGGTTGAAAGGGAAAAGAGGTACCCGTAGCGAAGGGGTTGATGGGCGAGGGAGGGATTGAGGGAACGGACTGGTGACCCTATGACCTTTGAGACTCACTTCCACTGCCGGGTAAACAAAGAGAGACAGCGCGGGATAGCTTTGTACTCTCTCTCTCTCTCTCTCTCACACACACACACACACACACACACACACACACACACACACACACACACACACACACACACACACACACGCTGGTATGGTGTGTGCTTACGACAATAATAATGATGATACTACTACTACTACTAATAATAATAATATAATAATAATA
>NC_137014.1:38448410-38460910 GCF_032717465.1 Coenobita brevimanus
AAGCAAAATAAATCGCTTAGGAAGAGGTGTGAGGGAATTTCCTTATGCAATGAAAATACGAACCGAAGATACTAGTATACTAATCACGAAGAAGTGCCATGGAAAGGATGTAGAGTCGCAGCATTGTCTTCTACTACCGCGCATCAAGGAATAAGCTGCAAAAGAACGAAAATCTGGGCCAAGTTAAAGTGAAAAGAGTATACCAATCTTAACACTCATGCTGTTATTCCCCGTTGAATCAGATCGAGTGGAGTCGGCTGGAAGAGAATGCTGGAGTTGTCGCGACGGTCAGAGGGCTAAGTAAGGTATACAACTAAATATCTGGAAAATTATAAAACTCATATTTACAAGGGATCAGAGTATGAATTTCACAAACAAGCTTACGATAATTCCCCTCCCGTATCGAAGATCAATTTTTGCTGGAAGAAGAAAAGGCATGGGATAAATCTGTACTCTGGAAGAATTATACTTACCTGTGGAGATTATGGAGAAGATAAAAAGTTTCCTCTCAATTTTGACTCTGTTCATACCTGAGGGGGGTCCAAGTCGGGTCGTAACTGTTGTATCTTATAAATAAACGCTATTTGTATATTATAGGTGTTGCAGAGGGACGCCTTCATGTGGTGGCATTAATGTAACTGGTCTGTGGAGTGCCCGATTTTACGAATTTCCTACACCTCTCTCCCTATCCCCCAGAAGCATGATGGACTGCTGGAGAAGGACAGCTTAAGCCAACAGTCCACTGGGTTCACATATCAGATGGACCTGGGGCTACTTCTGCTGCAACTCTTTTTGGTAAGTACAGTATAATTCTTCCATTACTGTACTCTAAACACCACTTTGAAATCAGGACACATTTTGCACTCCACTTTTACTGTCCTGTCTGAAAAAGCAAATCACATGCACGACAGAACACCAATCGTAAATTTATGAATACCGAAAAAAAAGGATTCCCGCCCAGCAAAGATTTAAGACGGTAACAACAGATAATTAGTGCAGACATTAAGGGGAACCAGATTACATCAGGGGGCGTTGGCAGGAAAACGACCAGCGTAATTCCACATTTGCCCGACTTCGTTAAGATTGTGCAGCGCAGTTTTGGGATAGTATTTTTGTTGGTTAAGGAGTCTCCCTAGTATCTGTTCCTTACGAGAGGTTAATTAGGAAGGTAGGTTACAGTACAAGTGCACGGCGGGGGTGTTTTAAGCTGGTTCGAATTCAGGCTGCAGGGACAGAAGCACAGTGTTTGTTTAAGTGGTATTAAATCATTTTGGGGATTAATAATTAGATGAGTGCTTCAGTGTTCAGTGCTTAGTTCCTTGTTTAATAAGTAAATAAATAAACAAATGAATAAAATACATACATAATACAAGAATAAATTAATAAATGTGTGTGTGTGTGTGTGTGTGTGTGTGTGTGTGTGTGTGTGTGTGTGTGTGTGTGTGTGTGTGTGTGGTAAAATCCGTTTAATTCGGACTAACTTGGGAAAGTCAGTCCATATTATCCGATTTGCCACATTAAAAACCGGGATCCAGGGGAAGGGAAATTAACATCACGAACCCCCTAACTGAAGATATCTTGTAGAGTGTAAACAAAGCCGTGGACTGTCTTAAAGCACAGTACTGAACATTACTCTTCCCTTTGCATATGGTTTTCCCTTATTTGTAGCATCACACACACCACAGATAGACTTTAATTCTTATTAAATTCACAATACAAACAGTGAAGAAACAGTCAAAGCAGCAGTTATGTATACACGAAAAATCTGAGATTTCTCACAATAGCTCAGCTCAACTTTTGTGGTGTGTACATAATTGCTGTTTTGATATTTTTTCGCTGTCTGTATTGTAAATTTATTAGAAATAAGATTTTTCTGTAAAGACTGTTATGCATTTGATTAAAATCACAGGCGGAGGGAAAAAAAAAAAAAACTCTGGCTACAGTACTGTATGTTAGATTGTCGAAGCTTGTGTTTACAAGTTTCTGCTTCTGACCAGACAAAACGTACTGTGTTCCATGACTATATTTGTGTTTAACTGGATTGTTGGGTGCTCAAGCAGTGATGTTCTCATAGTTGAAAACTGCTTCATAACCAGGGCAGTGGTCACATTTGGAATCCAGTACTTTCCAACCATGGGTAAGTACACGTCTGAACTTTAGTATGCGTCCACTGGTATACCGAGGTGATTGCGTTGATCCATGGTTAAAATGTGCTCAGTACCCGTCTGTTTCTCTCTCTCTCACTCTCTCTCTCTCTCTCTCTCTCTCTGTCTCTCTCGTGTCGGACCCCGTATATATTTTCTTATTGCTCTAAAGTTTAAATTCATGAATGATGTCAGTGTGTAAAACTGGGAAGAATGTTTTGAACCCCATCCCTTTTAACAGCTCCAGAGATCACTCCTGACCATGGCCTCACATTTTTTTTGTTTCCTTTGCTCCTAACCAGTTTTACGATAAACAAGTCTCCAAAACAGTTAACTATTGTCACAGTAGTGTTTTTGTATTGTTTGATATTCTCTTATTTAGTGGTGGTACAAGTTTTTTCCTTTAAACTCTACTTTATTGCAGAATAAGTGAAGCCAAAAACAAAAACAAATAATCTTATACACAAAATAAGCTCAGAGTAATGTGTAGATCGTTTCCTTGGGGTTAAAAAAAAAAGGTATTTGTTATATTATCGCCGCGAGACATAATATGAAAAGCAGATGCAGGCAGGCGGGCAATTGTCAGCCATATTATTAAAGCTGAGTGCGCCAAGGTGTAGCCAAACCCTGAATTTATGGTGGTCAATTTTCAAACACCTGTGTGGATAGGAAGATGACTCGGTATTACAACACCTGTGTGGGTAAGAAAATAATGGTCGATTATAAAACACCTGCGAGGATAGGAAATGATTGGTTACACTGCATTCCACAACATTTTGCTGTCTGTAACGAGGTAGGATATTTTTTATTTATTTTATTTTATTTTTTTTTTCATCATGTGGTTTAGTTGTGATGTAAAAAGTTTGGGGTTTACCTTCTGCATGATCTTAATTTTGTTAGTCATTATTTCCGATTTGATACGGTTTTTATTTGCTTGAGTTACTGGGTTACTAAGTCCTGTAACAGCTACCATTTACCATTGCATTTCAGATACTACATTAACCAGTGGTTTGACAAAGGTGGTGCACTTTTTCTTCTCTTAACCTAATTTGAAACCATAATAGATTCCATTACTTTTTGGAATAGCAATCACGATAACTTCCATTGCTTTTTTATGCGGCATCATAATCGTAATCTCAATCATATGCTTGCGCGGTAATAGGCACTGAATTCGCTTGTGCTCGAATTATAACATGCCTCCCCCCTCCCACCCCAAGTCTGCCCTCATCTGCTGTGCATTTTAGTGAATTTTAACTCCTGTGTTTTTAAAGGTAATAGTGGTGATGATGTGGGTGTAATAGGATGCAGGTTGACCGTGGGGCATGTGCCTAGTGAAGAGAGGGGAGGGGAGGGGAGAGAGAGGGCAGGGATGAGAAGAGAAGGGAATTCGGTGGAGCATGCAGGAGAGAAGAGGAAGGAGGAAGGGAGTGGAAGAGAAGAAAATGGTAGAGAGAGAGTGGTAGAAAAGGGGAAGGGGGGAAGGGAAGGAGTCAGTGAAGGAGGGGAAGGGAGTAGAGATGAGGGGAAAAGAGATAAGAGGAAAGGAGGAAAGGGAGTTGGTGGAGTATTCTCAAGGGAAAGGGATGGGAAAGGAGTGGAAGGGAAAGAAAGGCACTGGTAGAAAGGGGGAAAGGGGAGGAGAGGAGATAATGGAGGAGGAGAGAAGAGGTGGAGAAGGGGTGAAAGAAAAGGGGAGGTGGGTGGCAAAGAGACAGTGGAGGAGGGGAAGGGAGTTGGGGAACGGGAGAGGAGAGGACAGAAGACAGGTATGATGTGCGTGGTGAGTATGTGCACAGTGTGGAGTACCTGAGGCTTGTCACACCTGCCCAGAGCGTCCCCAGGGCATGGCCACTACACACACCTGGGGACCTGAGTAATATAGGAGGCAGGGAAACACAGGAAGCAGCGAACCTCTTCACCACCAGTACCTCATTTTTATTTCATTCATGCTACCTGCAGTCTGTAATCATCTTAGGAAACCCCTGGCCTCTTCAAGGTGAAGGGATTGATGAAGGATGCATCTTACCCTTCCAGTTCTCAAGTCTCTCCTTTGGTGAATAAAATCATTAGGAGATGCAAAAAAAAAAAGAAAAAAAAAATCATAAAATGGGTCCTGTATTTGAGTGATTTAAGTTTTTTGAATTTCCCTTCCCTCAGTTTTACCTTCTTGTCACTGAATTAGCCACACCTGGGGTTGAGTTCATTAAGGGGCTCCAAATTTGTAAAAAACTATATTCGAGACTATAATACATTGTCAGGAAAGCCAAGGGAATACAAGCTGATGGTCTTCACACATCTACAGTACATTTGCATACATCTGTCTAAACTGGTATGACGATTAATGAAAATGGAAGAATACAGGATCCCCAAACTCCTGTGTTGTATGGTTTGACCTGTGACCCCCGTAAAATCCTAATAAAGAAAAATTAGAAAGGGGGACTGTGGATATTTGCCCAAAGAACAATTAAAGTCTAAAGCGAACCTGTGAAGAAATAAAGTACTGGTGGTAAAGAAACAAAGTAATGGTGGTAAAGAAATATTGTTGGTAAAGAAATAAAAGTAATGGTAGTGAAGAAATAAAGTAATGGTGGTAAAGAAATAAAGTAAAATAATGGTGGTAAAGAAATAAAGTAATGGTGATAGAGAGATAAAGTAATGGTGATAAAGAAATAAAGTAATGGTGATAAAGAAATAAAGTAATGGTGGTAAAGAAATAAAGTAATGGTGGTAAAGAAATAAAGTAATGCTGGTAAAGAAATAAAGTAATGGTGGTAAAGAAATAAAGTAATGGTGGTAAAGAAATAAAGTAATGGTGGTAAAGAAATAAAGTAATGGTGGTAAAGAAATAAAGTAATGATAGTGAAGAAATGAAGTATATAATGGCACCAAACTGAAAAGCGTCTCTCTCTCTCTCTTTCTCTCTCTCTCGTCTACTAATACCCCGGGCCTGTCACACCTGCCCGCTCACCAAAGGGCCTGATTGGAAACACCTGTACCTCATCCATAAATTTTCCTGAGCTGGAGTTTCATGTAAAATTGCTTATAAAATTGCATGGTTGAACTTTTATCATCCCTCTTACAGGTATCATACACTTGACGGCCATTTTTCTTTTTATTAATGTGAAGAAAATGGGTTACATGGAATATTTTTGACGTGGTTCATTGCTGTTAAGGTTTGTTTATCTTGGTATTTGTGTGTGTGTGTGTGTGTGTGTGTGTGTGTGTGTGTGTGTGTGTGTGTGTGTGTGTGTGTGTGTGTGTGGGTCTTTTATCTTAGTTCCACAAATATACTCTGACCGCAGGCTGGAGGACACAGTAATTTCCCTGCAGATACACCCTCTTATAATCCTGATATCTCTCACTTTACGCCAGTTTTCCCCTCCTACTTTCCTCTTATCTCTCTCTTTCCTCCAGTTTTCCTCACATCTCACACTTTCCTCCAGTTTTTCCCTCTTACATTTCTTTTATCTCTCCTCCGATTTTCCTCTCTCTTCATATCTATTCATATTCTTTTCATTTTCCTCCGTTTTTCCTTTCCCTCCATCCCCTTCCATCTTCTCTCGGACTTTCCTCCATTTTTCGTCTCCCTCCACACCCCTCCATCTTTTCTCCAGCTTTCCTCCATATTACTTTTTTCCCTCCATTTTTCCCCCCCCCCTCCCATGCCGTTCTACTTTCCCCATATCTTCCCTGCAACTCCCCTCCTCACTCCACTCCTTCCCTCCACTTTCCTTTCATCTTCCCTCCATCTGTATTTTCCGTCCAACTTCCCTCCCCACTCCACTCCTTCCCCTTCTTCATTGCATCATTTACTTACTGACTTTCTACAAGGGATTTATTCGGCCTTGAGTGGAGTACAGGTTTCATGTGTTTGGGAGTTGCCATGTACAGCTCTTTTAGACTGGGTGGAGACCAAGAATTTTCGTCTCATTAACTCTCTGTGATCCTCTTCTTGGCGATTCTCTCTGGCTGATTCTCTCCTCTCATTGATTCTCTCAGATTCTCTCTCATTGATTCTCTACTGTCATTGATTCTCTATCCATTGATTCTCTGCTCTCATTGATTCTCTACTTTCATTGATTCTCTACTTTCATTGATTCTCTGCTCTCATTGATTCTCTCATTGATTCTCTCCTCTCACTGATTCTCTCTGACTGATTCTCTCCTTTCATTGATTCTCTCTGACTGATTCTCTCCTTTCATTGATTCTCTCTGACTGATTATCTCCTTTCATTGATTCTCTCTGACTGATTCTCTCCTTTCATTGATTCTCTGACTGATTCTCTTCTCATTAATTCTCTACTCTCATTGATTCTCTCCTCTCATTGATCCGCTCTTATTGATTTTCTTCTTTTTGATTTTGTCGTCTCAGTGATTCTCTCCTCTCAGTGATTCTCTCCTCTCAGTGATTCTCTCCTCTCAGTGATTCTCTCCTCTCACTGATTCTCTCCTCTCAGTGATTCTCTCCTCTCATCGATTCCCTTCCTTCTCTCCCTCTCTTCGCTGCAGTGTAGTATCTCATCCTCATACATCGCTCCTTCCGTAATATAGTAACTGTCCTTTTGAACCTTGTATTCCTTCCCCCATTACATTGGTCACGCTAACTACACAGTCTCACCTTTTCTTTTTCTAGTCCTGTAATGCAAGAGTAATTATGGCTATTTCTTTTATATCAACACTGGCACTTTTTTCATTATCCTTTATCCCATTTCCTGTATAGAGGCATCACTACACAAATACTCCCTTACACCTACACAAACACATCCAGCCACTACACAAGCACACCCACCACACCCCGACACACCTCAGTACACAGCCCAGTTCACCCCGTTCACCCCTACTGTAAGGTGGTTGGGGGGAAGGGTGGGGGGGTGTTCATCGGGTAGGTAGGTTGGTTGGTAGGACCGGCTCAAGAGGGGGTGATTACAGGCTTCACAAAGAACTCGTTAATCCTGTTAATTATAGGGGTTATCTATAAACACCATGAAAGAGCACCGTCGTAAAGTGCTCCACTCCAGGGATTATTACTCAACCACACGGTAAATCCCACAGCTACAGTCCACAGGGATGGAGAGGGATTGAGAGAGATGGAGGCTTAGGAAGAGATGGGGAGCAAAGAAAAGGGAGGGAGGGAGGGAAGAAATATTTTAAAGTAGGCTGCGGAGATTTGAGTGGATGGAGAGGGATTTGAAGAGGGTGGGAGAGAGACGGAGAGAGGGAGGGATGATTATTCAGGAAAAGGATCCAGGAAGGGAGGGAGGGATGCGTTACTAAGATCACAAGGGGATTGAGTTGGCTGGAGAGGGAATGAAGAGGGGGATGGAGAGTCGTAGATGGGAAGTGGAATGGATTGGGAGCAGAGTAAAGGGAGAATATTGCCAAGGTTCACATCAAATCCCGCCGCTGCAGTCCAAAGGCAGGTGAGGAGAGGGGGATTGAGAGGGGGAAGGAGGTGGAGAGAAGAATAGATGGGGAGCAAAGAAAAGGCAGGGAGGGATGTCACTAAAAATATATCACTACAAAGTTTAAGTACAGGCGGATTTTTGAGGGATGCATGAATGAAGGGAGAGAGAGAGAGAGAGAGAGAGAGAGAGAGAGAGAGAGAGAGAGAGAGAGAGAGAGAGAGAGAGAGAGAGAGACTTGTTTAAAATGATGAGCAAGGCAAAGGAAAGAGAGGAAGAGAGAGGTATGTTTCTAAACCTATATCTTCTAGTCAAAATGGAGTTAGGCAGAGGGATTTTAGGGAAGAAGGAGGAGGGGAGGAAGATCTAAGCCATCCCAGTCCTTCCCCACTTAGACCTAATATTAGTCTGTTCCATCCAGTCCCAACCACATTGCGAATTTCATCTCCATCTTGTCCTCCGTCTGCTTCTTTCTTCACTTAGACCTACATATTGGCCTGTTCCATCCAGTCCCAGCCACATTGCGAATTTCATCTCCATCTTGTCCTCCGTCTGCTTTTTCCTGACTTAAATATTAGCCTGTTCCATCCAGTCCCAGCCACATTGCGAATTTCATCTCCATCTCGTTCTCCGTCTGCTTCTTGCCCTCACGCCAACCGCTTATTGCCACTCCGTTACCCTGATTGTCCATTTGTTATCTGTTCTCCCAAAGACGTGACCTGCCCTCGTCCAGTTCTGCTTTTTGATTGGGGCGATTATATCTCTTATTTTCCTCTGCTCCTTTACCCATGAACCTGATGTCTTGGCTGTGTCTTGAATTCGCAGTCTAGTTGAGGAAGCCCCCTAACACCTCTTCGTAAGCGATTTATTTTCCTTGTTTGTCTTTAGTATCCTCTTACGTTTCATACTTCCATCACTTTCAGCATAAATGACTCGGAAGTTTATGTTAACCAACCGAATCCAAATATAAATCCCTGAGGAAGAGGTGCTAGGGATCCAAAAATAAATCACTGAGGAAGAGGTGTTACGGAGCTTTCTTAATCGCCGAGAATACTGACCACGGTGCCATAGAAATTTTGTGAGACTTCAAATTATTCTTGGACTAATTTTTGATAATAAATACTCTACCAACGTGGGTCCAAATCTCACCGTTACGAAGCCACGATTACTGATGACCTAAGGGGTGAATTATAGACCATTTTCGCCCATAAGATCATCAGTGGTTGTAGATCCGTATGTAGCCTATTACTCAAAATTAGGACAAAAATATCCACCATAGTTTCTGATACACTTCCTGGGTTGTCATATATATCCAATTGTGATTATTGAAAAGATGCAACAGTTTCAGCCCGACCTGGACCCTCTTCTCACATCTACTTTTGTTCCCATATACGGGTAGCTCTCGTCTTGTCCCTATATAATTTTCCCTTCCATTTATTTTTTCCGTTCCTGTTTAATCACTTCTCATGTTTAAGTTCTAAGGATTTTTTTTTTTCTTAGACTGAGGGTGTTTTGGAGACATGGTTATCGCGGCAGTTAAGATTCTTTGTAAATATTATCCTATCCACTAATAGAGCAGGAAGGGGGGACGGGAGAGAGAGAGAGAGAGAGAGAGAGAGAAAGAGGTAGCTGCTAATCTCTGAGTTGTCGGCTTCTCTTTACTTTGAGTCGTCTTGTTTTGGCCTGTCTGCTTCTCGGCTTTTGTGTCTGTCTGAGAAAAACACACACACACACACACACACACACACACACACACACACACACACACACACACACACACATTCAACTGCCTTCATTCTCTCTCTCTCTCTCTCTCTCTCTCTCTCTCTCTCTCTCTCTCTCTCTCTCTCTCTCCATCATTTCCAGGTATTCCATTCTTTCAGTTTTTTGCCTCCACTTTGTCCGACTCCCCTAACTAGTGACGGATTTATGCCACAAGTTTCGGCTGCACTCGTTTAGTCTCTCTCTCTCTCTCTCTCTCTCTCTCTCTCTCTCTCGCAATATCACACTGAATACTTTGCTTTGAGATGTATCAGTGTTTTTATAGTTCAAGTTTTTAGGTCCATTTTATCCTCTGCTTTCATCCTAATGGCCTCACAGATATTTTTTTCCTCCTGCCTGTTTATCGCTCTATTGATTCTCACACTACGAGGGAATTTTGTGCATTTTTATTCTTGCCCTGTCCAGACGATTAAATCTTAGGGAGGCTTTTCTCACTAGAAGAGTTAGGTATTGCCTTAGCCAATGCCTGCCCTACTTGGATGCTCTCCCAAGCCGAATAAAATCGTCTGTCTGCAACAAGAATGGTTTTGAAATGACTGTATCTGTTGTGGTTACCCCTTTCACTGCTCTGAAGTATTTGCCATTTTAATCAGGTTATCAATCGCCAATAAATAATGGCTGTAAATGTCACCTGTAGTTCTATGTCCTCCCATAGCTGATTAAAATCGATTTGAGAAGGCACACGCACAAAAAAGTCATGGCCCAAGCAGTTTAAAAATGTTCACAGACAGCGCGAATAAAAAGTGAAAATAAGTGAAATAAAAGTAAACATGAAAAACCGTAATGTCTAGTCCCATATTACCTGCTGCGAAATGTCGGGGTTCGAGGCTAGGCTGCCCATAGTCAAATAAGGAAAGGTAAAGGGCAGGTGACCGGCCTACGCACCTCCTGTTCTTATAAGATGATGAAAGTGATATCAGCGTTGCCTTTTGGGAACTCTTATCTGCGCGTATAGTTTTACCTGCATTTACTTGTATTTCATTACCTGCATCAGCTGTATATATTACCTGATTTTACCTGTACATCTTTGCATGTGTTCTCTTTATTATTTGTACCTAAATTCACTTGCATTTTATACGTGAATTTTCCTATGTAATTTTATAATTTTTACCTGTATATTTTTCTTGTATTTTCATGTATCCTTTCATCTGTATTCACATGTGTGTTTACCAGTTTTTGCCCTTTTTACCTTGCTGTATTTACTTCTGTTTGTATGTTGATCTGTATTCACCTGTATATTTTTACCTTTTAATCTATCTATTTTTACCTGTAATCACTTCTCATTACCTGTTTGCCTTTATCTAATTCTACTTCCATATTTTTACCCGAATTCGTGGCCTAGTTCACATTTCACCAACCGGCCTTTCCGTCCATACTGAACAACCCGGAGAGATAGGTGGACAGATGAACGATCATGCAGACCAAAAAGAGAAGAAGTGCGTATAATAGGCGTAACTATGAGGTAAAAATCGGAAGTAAAAGTCCCTGTTATATGCTGTTGTCTGTTGTTATTAGCGGTAGAACATAAATATGGAACTACTGTATATGCAGTACAGAAATGAAATGCACTGCCTACAAAAATATACACTTTCAGACGGCAGCACGACTCACTGTGAAATCATTGATCACATAAGTGTATATATACATACTACAGTATAAAGTATTGAGCTGGTAAGGACAGTAGTGCAGTACAAATGGTCATTAATCCCTGAAAGATGAAAGACTTACATGAAAGGAAGGACATGAAGACCAAGATGAGAGGAAGGAAATGAAGGCTGACAGAAAGGAAAGAAATGAAAGCTGAGATGAAAGGAAAGAAATGAAGACTGAGATGCTTAGAAGGAAATGAAAGCAGAGATGAAATGCTAAACTGGAATGATACATGAGGGAAGGCTGGTTGGATTGGCAGGAGGGTGTGTGGATTAGTGACGATAGGAGAGATTAGTGGGATTTTAGTCGCGGTCACCCAGGATCAGCTGTGGGATTAGGAGGTGGGTGATAAGTGATAAGGAGAGAGATAATGGGTTTTTCGTTGACTCATAGGCTGGGTATTATCTAGTTTACATTTTTTCTCCCTGATAGATTGATTGATAGATTATGTGACTGATTGATTCGGTAATGATTTCACAGACTGACTTACTGATAGATTTACTACTTATTTCACTAACCAGTTGACTGATTCACTAACTCTCCTTCCTTCCTTCTTTCCTTCCATCGTTCCTCCCTCCCATCCTTCCTTCCTTCCTTCTCTCCTCCATTCCTTCCTCCCTTCCTTCCTTCCTTCCTTCCATCCATCCATCCATCCTTCCATCCATCCATCCATCCATCCATCCATCCATCCTTCCATCCATCCATCCATCCATCCATCCATCCATCCATCCATCCTTCCATCCATCCATCCATCCATCCATCCATCCATCCATCCATCCATCCTTCCATCCATCCATCCATCCATCCATTCATCCTTCCATCCATCCATCCTCCCTCCCGTCCTCCCTCTCCTTCTGGGCTGACTACTTCACTGACAGATTGACTCCATACCAAGTGAAGGAGGGAGAGGGGAAGAGACACAGGGAGGGAATAGGGGAGGGACGTAGGGATGGAGGGGGAGGGAGGGAGGGAGGAAGGGGGGGGAGAGACGTAGGAAATGTCAAATAAGCATGCCCCTTGGTGAAATATGTGTACCAGTCAGGAGTGTCCGTGAAGGGATGGCGGGAGGGTGGGCATTAGTGCAGCCAGTCCGTAGGTCAGAAGTCCAGGCAAATAGGGCAACAACAACAAAAACAACGGCAAAAACAGGTGGACAACGGCAGCAGTAATACGCAAGTGTAATAACAGTAACTAAACGGTGATAAGGGCAACGGTAGACATTATAACAGAACAGGACATAGATTTTTTTTCCCAGTCAAGGATAGAGTGAGGTATGACTCCCGAAAGACAGTAACAGTAACAGCTATAACAGTAATAACGGTGATGGTAATAACAGCAATACCATAAACATTACACAGAGATTAACAAAAACAAAAACAAAAAATATAAACAGCATAATCATAATCGCCGACGACGACACTAATAAAGCGTAATAACAACGGGGATAAAAAAATAAAGTAAAAAGTAATAATAATAAAGCCTGCAGTAATAAGGTTAACGAAAGCAGTAACCACCACTACCAT
>NC_137014.1:38465910-38505910 GCF_032717465.1 Coenobita brevimanus
ACTTTTTTGGTTTTCATTTTTAAATTCCGCCTTATTTTTTACATTGCTTTTGTTTTCTTTTATGTTTTGTCTTTTTTATATATATTTTTTTCAATACTCAGGTTTGTTTTATGATTTTCTTTCCTTTATTTTTGCTCTTTCAATCCTCTCTTTTTGCTCTCCTCTTCTTCATACATCCATCTTTTTCTTATCCCCAAAACAGCACTTAATTTTTCTTAATTTTCTTTTTTTTCAGTTTTTGTCCTCATCAAGACAGACACTAAATGGAAGAATTAAACTCACACATGGAAGGAAGCATTATTTATTCAGAAGAGAGAGTAGTTTTGGCCCGACTTGGATCCTCTTCATGTTAAGGTATGGTTTCTGTTTTGTGTTTTTATTTTTTTCTGCAGTAGGCACATGTATGGTTTTGTTTTTGTACTGCCTTTCTTTGCGTTTTTCTGTTTTCTGTTGTCTTTGCATTTTTCCTTCTCTCTCTCTCTCTCTCTCTCTCTCTCTCTCTCTCCCCCCACATGCCTCACTCCTCCTAAATTACCGACATGAATCAGCAAATGTGAGTGTATCTTCGGAGGTTTGGTTTGGTTATGTATCGTCCCATCTACCTCCCCCTTCCCCTCCTCCTCCTCCCCCTCCCCCTTCCCCTCCCCCTCCCCCTTTCCCTCCCCTTCCCCTCCTCCTCCTCCCCCTTCCCCTCCCCCTCCCCCTTTCCCTCCCCTTCCCCTCCCCCTTCCCCCTCCCGATATACCGATAGAAACGCTGGCAAAACTCGCACCGATATTTCCTGGTTCCGTTTTAGGGCTTTTTTTACGATGAGGTCATATATATATATATTTTTTTTATTCTTGCTTCTTCCGGATGATATTATTTAGTATGAAAAAAAAAAAATCCATGGTGCTAAAGGGGTAGGAAACTTCTCTAGTAACCCGTTCAATACTCTCTCTCTCTCTCTCTCTCTCTCTCTCCATTTTAACCATTGTACTGGATTTGTTTGGATTAGCCTAAAAAATTCATGAACGTATCCATAGCAACGAAGGTGTTAAATATAATACTTTTAAATTTTTGAAAGCTAAAAATTTCTCAGTACCGAATAAAATCATCTGGTGCTAATAAAATATGGAAGAAAGAAAAAAAAATATATATATATGAAAAAATGATATGTATCCATTGACAGGAATCCGTATGGGAGAAATTAACAGGTAATGAAGAGGTATAAAAGAGCCTTCTAAGTCCACGTGAATATTAACTTTCCATATGCAGAAAGCAACAGGTATGGAAGAGGTGTAAAAGAGCCTTCTAAGTCAACGAGAATATTAACGTAATGAAGAGGTGCTGTAGAGCCTTGTAAATCCACGAGAATATTAACCACCCATATGTAGAAATTAAGTGATAAGGAAGAGGTGCTGCAGAGCCTCCTAAGTCCACGCGAATATTTACTCCCTATATCCAGAAATTAAGTGGCGAGGAAGAGGTGGTATAGAGGCTCCTAAGACCACGAAGAACACGGCCCTTACAAGACTGCGGGTAATCTGATATCCTCCCTCTCCACTGTACTTCACCCCATCCAGTACTAGATTTACTGTAAGATGAGTAGAGTCGTTTAGTGTCCTTTTTTCAGTGCTAGAAGTGCCAGTCTGTATAATCGTTAGCCCTTTGACTGCGGCGGGGATGTGGGTACGTTATTGTTATTTTTGTATTAAACTTTGTGAATTATATCATGCATTTAGGATTTTAGTCTCTCTCTCTCTCTCTCTCTCTCTCCGTCACTAAAGAGTGTACCAAACATATTTCCAACCCAGGCCCTTAACCCAAATACAATTACCTGTTCATAGAAAGAATAAGAGTTCAGAGGCAGCATCGTAGTGAAAAGATTGATTGAGATTGTTTTTAACCTCATCACTACGAAAAATCTCCGTCATAGCTAAATATTGCTCTTTATATGTCACTCCTATATGCCTGAATATTTCCCCGTCACTCAGCGTAGGTTTATTTCTTGTAATTTTTTTTCCTTGGTGTACTGTATTCTTGTTTCCATTTTCTTTTTCTGTTTTTCTCTCCTTTTCTTTCCTCTTTTCTCTATCTTTCTTTTCTTTTCCCTCCATTTTCACTTCTCCCCCCCTTCTCTTTTTTTCACCTCCTTTTTCTTCTTTTATCTCCTTCTTCTCTCTCCATTTCTCCTCTTTTCCCTCTGCTTTTCTTTTCGCTCTAAATCTTTCTCATGTTCTCTTCCCTTCGCCCTTTTTCTCTCCTTTCGTCTTTTCTCTCCCCCTCTTCCTTCCTTTTGTCTCCTCCTTCCTTCTTTTATCCTCTTTTCCCTTCTTTTGTTTCTCTTCTTTTCCCCTGATCTTTTCTCTCCTCTTTACCTCTTTCCCATCCCTTGTTTATCTTTCTCACCTCTCCTCTCCTCTCCTCAGCATTTTTCCTCATGTGCCTCTCAGTTTACTTCCCCTCCATGCAGATCATATCAGTAACTATCTATATATTTATATCTCAAGCCACATTCTCGTAAACCCAAGAATTATCCTCTAGTAAGAAGGAAGGAAAAAACATAAGCCTGAAAATCGCATGGATAATATTTCCCCCTTTCAAATATTTGCATCCTAATTCATATTTTTTTTCCTTCTCCCAACAGTGCATTTTTATTAATTTCAAACATGATTTTTTTCAGTGCCAGAGTCAAGTGCATATGGTTATACACATTTAAGTTTAATAAATATTCAAGCTATTTACATTATCATCGGTTCTTTCCCGCAGAGCTACAATCGGCAAAAGATTTATCGAGATCCTGACTGGGCTTTACATTTTGCAATATTGAACGAAAAAGGTTGAAATACTGTACTGTGTGTGTCTCATTTCGAGAGCGACATTTTTTTTTTTTTCCTGTTGTCACTCACTGAATTTACACAGTATGGCATCAGAGTGATATTTTTGTTACTCAGAATTACTATGCATACTCCCCCCAAATCGCCAAATATCGTTCAGAACCAAATTGATGCGAAGTATGGGTGTGGGTACTTATTTTGTGTTGACGGTACATATTTTCCGGGCGTGTATTATCCCAGGCTGGTCGCTCATTACCCGCGCTACGGTATTATCTGGCCGCATCATAACGCCTCGTATTTAGCCTCACTTTACCCCCGCTGTGGGTGTGTGGCGTGGGGGAAAGGTCGGGTTTTCCGTGGGGCGTGGGGTTTTGGGCGCCAACAGAGCCTCTCCTCCCGCCTCTCTTGATGTGACTCTCTGCCCCCCTCCCCCATCTCCACCCCACCACCAGCAGGCTTTGCCAAGGAGGGAATTTATATACTTCTGCGTATCATGGTCCTCATGTTGGTATTTACATTTTAAGGCTTACCTCCAGGGTTTCCAGTGGCGAGATAAGACACTGGACGTTTAAAGGTTCGAGTATATATATATATATATATATATATATATATATATATATATATATATATATATATATATATATATATATATATCATCAGCCGTTTGAGTGTCCACTGCAGGACCGGCCTATCCCAACCGAAGCGGGGACGATACAACCATGTATCTCTACCAAGTGGCTTAGGCTGTCTGGTGGAGATTATATGTAGGGTGAGAAGTGCTTGTTGGTGTACTGTAGTGCTGGAGTGGCTTTGGATGTGCGTGTAGTCTGTGAACCAAGTGTAATCGGACCGCGTAAGCCGACTGGGTGCAAGCATACTTTATAGTATGCGACCCTGGTTCAACCGAAGAACCCCTGATGTCCGCCAATGCAGTACGTGGCCAGAAGAACTCTCCCAAAGTTTATTACCCTCGCGGTGCGCGAACCCTTGTTCTTCAGTGTACGAAGATGCACACTTTACCACTGTACCACAGAGGCTCCATATATATATATATATATATATATATATATATATATATATATATATATATATATATATATATATATATATATATATATATATATTGTAATAGCTGCTTTCAGGAAGTTCCTAACATGGACCCGCCATCGCAGTGCAGTACTAGCAGTACTACTGTTGTCATAAATATATACATTATACAATATCCTGCCGCCAACCGTCGCATTGTTTTCTCGATTCCCTGAATTTTTCTGTCACCCCACCGCTACCCCCCAGAAACTGCCATATTACCCCCGGGGGGTAATTTACCCCTAGCTTAGGGACCACTGTCTTATGGTGTTATGATGCCCTCGCAACCAGAAGTTATCCCTTCCCCCGCCCGCTTCCCACTGGTCTCCTTCCCACGCTGTCATATTCATACATATTCTGTTCAGTGCAAGCGTATTTTGTTAGTTTGTTGGTGACATTTTCCAGTTTTTATGAATATATCATAACTTTTGTACACTACAAGGCTTGATGACTGAAAGTTGTGGCCCATTTTCGCCGGTCACTCTGTTGATAGTTATCTTACTTCTTCCTCTCACCTGTTTGGCACCGTACTTATGAAGTTACTTGAACCTTATTTATGCGTAGGTGTGTTTACATATTATTTTACCTTCACTCGTACAGCTACCAAACACTTCACTCCGATGATGTACCTTGATTTTATTCTTGGTACCTCCAGACGATTTTATTCACTTCAGGGGAGATTTCTTACTGTCGAAGGGATCAGCGAAGATTGTACCTAATCCTTATAGTGTGAAATCCCTCTGAAAATGAAAAAAAAAATCGTCTGGGGATGTTAACAGTAAAAGAAAACTACGCCATTGGAGTGAAGAAGTTAGTTAATACGAAGCGAGGACCCTACTCTCTCTCTCTCTCTCTCTCTCTCTGTGTTTCCCTCTTTTCTCCCCCATTTCCCTGTTTCCTCCCGTTCTTCTCTTTTTCTCCCCATCCTCCTCCTCTTATCTCCACTAGGGCCTTATCTCAGCATATCTTCTCCTTTCTGAGTGTCATACCTTATATAAACTTTCTCTCAGTACCCCCTCCCTCTGGTTATCTCCCACTTATGTCAAAAATTCCTCCCTCCATTTTCTTTACCGTGTTTTTTCTTTATCTATTTTATTTTTCATTTCTTGCTGCGGTGTTTTACGTCGTAGTTAATCTTGTTTCTTTTTCATTTTCTTTTTTTTTTCTGGCATGGACCTAGAGTTTTTTTTTTTTTTTTTATTTATGCTAAAACTAGACGATTTTATTCAGTCGAGGAATATATAAGGTGGAAAGGTTCATTGGGATAATTTTTGACTTTTACTAGCTGAAGGAAATCGTCTTTTAGTACCATATTTAAAAAAAATAATAATAACCCCTTGAATCCGGCGATATCTGTATTTAGGTATTTGTTTTTTTTTTTATTTATGAACTTCGTACTACTTTAAGGCGATTTTAGACTTACTAGAAACCTATTAAAGAGTAACTAATGAAAGAATAGCTAACTCTATAGTTCCAAAAGCCTTCCAAATTATTATTATCTGGTCGTCAGGGTGAATGGGTTAATGGGGCCGTATGTATTAATTCGAAGTTTATTCCTAGTACCACATATGATTTGACTCAAGGAATTTTTTGAACTGGAGGGGTTAGATGCAGCCTTCATTAATCCGTTTCTTTGAGACGTTTCCCCCGGGTGAATAAGATCTGGAGGTAGCAAGGAAAAAAGTGAATAAATTAATAAGTAAATAAATAGAATAAATAAAATAGGTTAACCAATATTGTCGTCCTGAAAGGGTTGGAAACTTTTCTGAGCCACATTCATACATCATTTGTTGCTTAAATTTTCGTCCTCCCCCGCTTCTCTCTCTCTCTCTCTCTCATTTTTTTGTAATTTTCATTCTTATTTTTGATAGTTTCTTTTACTGGTATTACTGTCATTTCAGTATTTTTTTTTTTTTTTCCTTGTCCCTCCTTTCCACCTTTCCTTTTATTCTGTATATTACTACTCTCCCTCCCTCTTCCCCTTCTTTTCTTCCTCTCTTTATTCCAATTTGTCCCTTTTCTTTTCCTCTTTTCTTCTGTGCCTCCCTTTCCTCTCTTGTCTACTCCCCTCTCCATTTTTCCTTCCCCATTTCCTGTCATCTTTTTTCGTGTCCTGCTGTTATTCTTTCTCCATTCTTTGTCTTCCCTTTTTTGTTCTCTTTTTTCATTTTCTTACTTTTTATTGGTTTTCCTCTTCTGTGTATTTTCCTTTCCACTGTTAGTCACTTATTCTGCCTCTATTCCCAAGTTTTCTTTCATCCATCTATATTCTTTTTCTCCATTTTCTTTCTCCTATTCGTCACTTATTTTCTTTGTCTTTCTTTGGTATCCTTACATTTCGTACTTCGTCTTACTCCTTCCTGTTTCCTCTTTTCTGTTTTCCTTAGTGTCTTCTCTGTTTCTGTTTCGTCTCGTCTTCCTTTTGCTCGTCTGTTTCCTTTCCTCATTTCATTCTTCTGTTTTCCTTCCTCATTTATTCGCCTGTTTCGCCCCTCCTTGTTTACTGTTTGGATTCCTTTCTCTTGTGTTACGTTCATCTATTTCCTTTTTTTTCTTTTTATCCATTCCTTTTCCTCCTTCCTCTCCTTCCTCCGTCTCTCTCTCTCATTTTCCTTCCTTTTTATATTCCTTCTTCCATTTCCTCATTATCTTTCCATTATATTTTTTCACCTTTATCTTTCGTTTTCCTTCCTTCTTTCATTTCTTTTGTCATCTTCCCTCTTCCTCTTCGTTTCTTTTTTTTTCATTTTTTCTTTTTCTTCGTCCTTCCATCGTTCCTTCTTTGTTTCCTTTTCCCAGTTTTCATGTCAAATTTTCTCTCTAATTTCCTTTTGTCTTTTCAGTCTCCCTTTTCTTGTTCCCCCATCTCCCTTCTTGGTTTACCCCCACCCCCAGATAAGATCAAGCCACCAAAACCGTTCTCTCTCTCCCTCCCTCTCTCTCTCTCTCTCTCTCTCTCTCTCTCTGTCAAAGGGTAAAATATAATTAATACGTTTTTGCTTTGAAAATGTTAAGGGGAGTGTGAAAGGAATGTGGGTGGAGTGTGAGGGGGAGTGTGAGGGTGCGTGTGTGTGTTTGGTTCACTTAGGGTGGTGGGATGTGAGATGGTAGTATATCCCCGCCACATCCCACTTATCCTTCCCTGGGACATCACCTGCTTTACCTTCCCAATCTTCACCCATCGCTATTCCTTAATTTCTCCCTTTCTCTCTTTTCTTTTATGTATTTATTTTTTTCTGATATATTGTATGCCACACATGTTCGGAGATAAGATATGGTGTTTCTTAATAATAATTTGAAGTTTAAGAGCATTCCTCCCAAGGGGCCAACACTGTTCAGGGTGACAGTAAACTATTTCACCATTCTGACCTATACATTAGTCAGTAAACTGTTTTGGTTCAGCTCAGTTCCACTTTGTTCTTAGTCTCTCTCTTGCTTCTCCAACCACCCTGATCTTATTTGTCGGGTGACACATACTCACGTTTCTTACTCAGTGACGACTCATCTCCCCAAGGCACATTACCCTCTCTGTGTACTTGCATCTTCACTTTGTGAAAGAGACAATTGCATTGCAAGAGAGAACAATGTTGTAACATTTTATTGGCGACATGTTATGACGAAGGCACTCTGTATGCGTTGCGCGGGAGCGTGTTACTTGGCGCAGTGTCTGTGATGCAGATAATAAGTTGTCAGTACTTATGGGAATATGGCTGTTGTGACTGCTGTGAAGAGGAGGTGAATTAAGGGTGGCTAAGTTAGATTAAGCTGTGAAAATTTTGCTCGTTCTTAAAACAGGTAACATTGTGGAAGTGCGCAGTAGGTGATAACTGTAGACTGACCTAAGGACTGCACATGTGTAGAAATATTTAATGTCATCAGTTAATTTACAAACGGCTGTTGACAATTTACACATTTTTATTTTGTATATCGCCAGATTTAATTGCATGGGAAAACAGTTTGCTACCTTTGTTCAGGATACCGCCCAAATGTATATTTTTTAGCATTACAATTTTGTTTTCTTAACCACAGGAAGAGGACACTCCTTTCTTCACTCTCCCCACACAGATCTCCCTTGACTTCTATGCATATTAAAGACTAACTTGGAGTGTGTATTGAGTGAGGTGGAATGAGAGAGGCGTAGGGCAGAAAGAGGATGAAGTGGAGGCATTGGGTGGAGAGATATTTGAGTGGGGTAGGCGTGAACGGAGAGAGGGCAGCCTAATGATTGAGGGCAGTGTGACATAAGGCGTTTAATTTCTGGCTATACTCGTATATATACATACTGGTGTAGGATGTGTGGTAACGATGCACACGCATTACAGTGCTCTGTCAGGATTGAGCTCTTCTCAGCATGTATTGGAAAAACGAAGGAATAGGTATAATATAACGAAAAATCTGGATCAGAATATAGATAAGCAGTAGGGGAAAAAAAAATAAAACACTTGCTCTTTGCAGCTAGTATATGCATTTGTTAGATTTCTTTTTTCCTTTCTGTAGTTTAAATCCCATAAGTATAAAATGCATTACTCAGTTGTTACAAAAGTCATACAGTGTGTGAGTCAGCAATAGGACATAATAGATAACTTGCTGAAGCCGTAGGTTCATCGGAAATGTGAACCCAGTGGACTGCAGGGTTAAGTTATCCTCCCCCGCAGTCCACCTCCTCCTTTTGGCGGGATAGGGAGTGCGTTGAGGGACGTATGTATAACCAGGGAGCTCCACAGCCGTAATACAAGTGCCACCACATGAAGGCGTCCCTCTCCAGCACCATTATAGATATGTCGTGGGGATGGTGGTGGAGTATGGGGACTGTGAGAGGTGGTGTCCTGGGTGGGTGGGGTGAGGGGTGGGGATGGGGTAGGGGTGAGGAGGGGGGTTGATAGGAGGGCAAGTAGCATGTCCCTGTCAGATCCTCCTCCCTCTCCCACAGAATATTACCTGCTTTCCCGTCCCACATTTCAATATAAGCGTGTAATTATTCTGTGTACAAATCTGTGGTTGATAAACTCTCTGTCTCTCTGTCTCTGTCTCTCTCTGTCTCTCTGTCTGTCTGTCTGTCTGTCTGTCTGTCTCTCTCTCTCTCTCTGTCTCTCTCTCTCTCTCTCTCTCTCTATGGTAAGGCTGGTGGTGGAGTGCTAAGACTGGGAGGTGTGGGGTTCCTAGGGAGGGGGGGACTACAGGAGGAGTGAAAGATGGGAGGGGTGTAAGGTGGTGGGAGGGTTATCATATCCCTACCAAGTCTCACCTACTTCCCCATCCCACACTTTACCCATCACAGCTCCAAAGTCGTGTTTTATTCCTTAACCCCTTCATTCCGGTGACTCATTCTGTATTAATTTCAGCTTATAGGCGATTTTATGCAACTTAGGAAATACCGTCGTCGTACTCTTTTCACCTTAACTTGTTCCAGATTTTCGTCTAAATCCTACTGCACCCCTTTTCATTGGGTATACTCTCATTGCCCTTCTCCACCCCCGCCACAGCTCCAGCCCAGCCCACCCATTGATTAGTCTGTTAGTTCCTTGACTTATTTTAGTAGTTCCTTGTCTTCCTTTAATAGTTCCTTGTCTTATTCTAGTAGTTCCTTGTCTTATTCTAGTAGTTCCCTGTCTTTTTCTAGTAGTTCCCTGTCTTATTCTGGTAGTTCCCTGTCTTATAGCAGTTTAATCATATTCTTACAGGAGCCGCATAGTATGGACCAAAGACCTACTGCAGTTACTGTCTGTTCTTATGTTTTGTTATGGTCTTATTTCTTTCTTCCACACGCACGCTTCTTTATCCCCCAACACTTTCATTCATATAGGATATTCTAAAATCAATCCCACGCTCCATTGAAACCATTAACCCTAAAATGCCACTTCAGAAATTATTATTATTATTATTATTATTATTATTAATTTATTTATTTTTTCCCCAGCCTCACCGTTCACAATGATTCCATCCATCTCATCTATTATTTATTTATTTATTTATTCATTTATTATTAATCACGACCATTTCTTTACATCTCATACAAGGCTCCGTAGTTACATTGTCGGCGAACGCACTTGTTTAATTAGATGAGTGTTTCTGTTCAGTTTAGTTCCACCTTGTTCTTGGTCTACTTCTTCCCTCTCCAGCCTTTCGATTCTGTCCTGTCAGTCTATCCCTACTCAGTGGCGATCTGTCTTTCTCCCACAACAAAGCATCCGCCTTCATATACTCCCCAGTCTTGTCCTTCCGCCATGTTCTTTGGTTGATCTCTCTCTCTCTCTCTCTCTCTCTCTCTCTCTCTCTCTCTCTCTCTCTCTCGATAAAGAGGAGGGCTTGTTTCTCCGTGTTTCGGTATATGTGGTATTTCTAAGTGCCAGAAAATTGACTCCTTTGGCATAATGTTTTTCTGTAATGATGACAGAGATGAAAATGATAGGCGGTTGTTGGAATATGACATACATTAACAAACTTACCATCAATTTTCGGTCGTATTAAGGATATATATTTTTTTCGTGTTCTCTTTCTTTTTTTTCTTTTTCTTCTTTTCTTTTTGTTTTTTGCTTTCCTTCTATTTATTTTTTCTTTGTGTTGTTTTTTCTTTTCGTTTTCTTTATTTTTTGTTTTCCTTTTTTTTGTTTTTGGTTTTTCTTTTCTTTCATTTTCTCTTTTCATTTTCTTTTTCTTTTCTTTTTCCTTTTTCTTTTTTTTTCTTCCCTTTTCCTTTTTTCTTTTTTTAAATTTTAAGGACAAGTGACATGGGAAAATTCAAGGACCATACTTGCAAACAATTTTGAGCTTAAATTTTGTATAAGATTGTGTATGTGTATTTTAATATCTAATAATTTAAGAAACACTAGAAGGAATATCAGTAAAAAAAAATAAATCCCAAACATAATGATTTCTGATTTTAATTTACTGCCACGAGAGAGAGAGAGAGAGAGAGAGAGAGAGAGAGAGAGAGAGAGAGAGAGAGAGAGATTATCGTGGTGAAAGGATTGAAATGAATATCTACTGTAGAGAAGTTTCAAGCATATTTATGTAAACTTCTTCTACATACAACACCGATATTTGTCCATAATAAAATCAAATCGTCCATTGTGTAATAACGAACGTGTCGCATCAGTACGAAATTTGTCCCAAGCTGAATTAAATGATCCAGCGGTACCCAGGAAAAGAAAAAAGGAAAAAGAAGAGAAAGAAGCTTCATTAAGAGGTTACCATCTAGTTGTGTGAATTTTTTGTGTTAACGAGAATAAAAGATAAAAAAAAAAAATCGTCGCTTTAGTATGAGAGGTCTGTCCAAAGAGTAATGTGTGTGTGTGTGTGTGTGTGCGTGTGTGTGTGTGTGTGTGGTTAGTAGAACAACGTAAAAAAAAAATGCTGTATTATTAGTGGTCTGTCCATAGTTGAATAAATGTTTTTACGGTAACCAGAATAAAAGTAAAAAAAAAGAAAGTCTCTTCATTATCAAGCATTTATCCAAAACTGAATAAATTGCTTTTTTTGGTAAGTAGAATAAAGTAAAAAAAAAATATATAGTTTCGTCATGATGGGAAGTCTGTCGAAAGCCAAATAAAATGGTTTTACGATAACTATAATAATAATATCGATAATAATAATAATAATAATAAGTTGTAGCTTCATTATGAGGGCTCTGTTCTGAATAAAATAAAATAATGTACCGGTAGCCAGAATATTGTGAATAGGACATTACTGTACCCCCCCAAGCCTAATAAAATATTTCAACACACACACACACACACACACACACACACACACACACACACACACACACACACACACACACACACACACACACAAATGTAATATGAATATGATCGCGAAAAAAAAAAAAAAATGATAGGGCCTCTCTTCTTTGCCCTACCCTACTCTGCCCTAAGCCGAATTAAACCATCAGGCGGACACTAGAATAAATTTGTAGAAATTCCCTAAGCCAATAAATGGATAAATAAATGAAGAGATAGATAAATAAATAAAGAAATAATTGTTTACAGGGAGTGAGTCAAAAGGGCCCGAGAGAGAGAGAGAGAGAGAGAGAGAGAGAGAGAGAGAGAGAGAGAGAGAGAGAGAGAGAGAGAGAGAGAGAGAGAGAGAAATTGTATACCCGTTTCACCTAAACTTGGCCCAGATTTTTCGTCCTTTTGCGGCTTATTTCACGTAACTCAAAGGCAGGAAAAAAAAAAAAAAGATAATACTGCTGCGGCTCTGCATCCTTCCCACAGCTCTTCTTCGTGACTAGCACCATATTCAGCTGTTAATCTGATGTTACAGTTCAGCGTTGAAGATGGAGAAATGGTAGTTTTAGGCGAGGTTAAACAGTTCATAGTATTAGTAGTAATAGTAATAGTAGTAGTAGTAGTTGTAGTAGTAGTAGTAGTAGTAGTAGTAGAAGTGTTATCAGTGAATAAGTTTTTTGTTTTTTTGAGTCGTGCATTTTTTTTTTAAGTTGGTATAAAATCTACCTGTTTTCAAAAGAGTCCAAAATGGTTTCTAAATAAGGGTAAACAAACGCATCTTTCCGCCACTACAGGGAATTTACTGTACTCATTTTACTCAAACTTGGCCCAGATTTTGCTTTTTTCGCAGCGCCTTTCACGTAGCTCAGGGGCAGAAAAAAGACAGTGCTACGGGTCTGCATCCCCTCCATAGCACTTCTTTATGACTAGCACTGTATTCAGGTACTAATGTATTCTTAAAAGCATTTCATGATAGGGAGAATGCAATTTTAGGCCAAGTTTGTGTTTAATGAGTAAAGTTTTGAGACCTTTTATAGTGAGGAAATTAGGTATGTAAAAGAATAGGACCTTTCAACAGTTTCATCTTATTATTCTGGCTGCCGCAAAAACACTAATTTCAGTTTAGTAGAGACCAATGGAGATCCCAAAATCATTATAATGGTTCTTGTTTTTTGATCTGTGTTATCTGACAGGTGTATGAGAAACACACACACACACACACACACACACACACACACACACACACACACACACACACAAGCCAGGATTCCGAGGGCTTGAATGACGTATATTGTGGCCCACTTCAGCTAACACTTTTAATGCCATCAGCTGGACGACGTATGTTTCATTTTTCTAGATGTTTGTAGATTTTTTGCCTCTCTCTCTCTCTTTCTCTCTCTCTCTGTCTTACTTAATAGACTTTTCTGGCTGGAGGAGTTAGATACAATTTCAACCTTGATTACGAGAGACATATCGTAAGTAAAAAAAAAAAGAAAATGGTGGCAGAATGAATGAAAAGAAAGACGTCACCGGACTTCAAGATAAAATTGATAGTAGTAGTAGTAGTAGTAGTAGTAGTAGCAGTAGTAGTAGTAGTAGTAGTAGTAGTAGTAGTAGCAGTAGTAGTAGTAGTAGTAGTCGTAGTATCTGAAATGTGACTCCAGTGGACTTCAGGCTTAAGTTCCCCTTCTCCTGCAGTCCTCCATCCTCCTTTTGGGGGATAGGGAAGTAGTTGAGGGATGTTTGTATAACCAGACAGTTGATTCTCCCATTATACAGTGCCACCACATGAAGGCGTCCATCACCAGCAGCAGATAAAATTGGCTGTTGCTAAATAAATTCTAGATACAGTAAAAAAAAAAAAATCCATATATACCTTATTTCAAAATCGCCATATACAAATACACATTGGAGTGAAAGACAGTCTAGTAATACCTGTACCATTTTTACCCTAACTTGGTCCAAAATTGCCACCTCTGCACTTTGAATACTGAGCTGTAATAATTGATTGACACCGGAATATGATTCGAGTCACGATGAAGTGCTGTGGAAAGAACGTAGAACAGTGATATTTTTCTGCCACTGAGCTACGTGAACTAAGCTGCAAAAGGACGAAACTCTGGGCCAAGTTAGTGTAAAATCAGACTTCAGGTGACTTTGAAAGCTTCGTAGCACTTTTTCTTTTGGTGAATTATTTTGTACAGCATATAAAACCTTAATAAATCTCTTCTGTTATTTATATCGTTCTTATTTCGACAAAGTTTGTACCAGAAAGAATATAATCTGAAGGTCAAATAGGTAAAATAAATCGCAGAGGAAAGAGTGCCACGAAGTCTTCAAGACCACTTAGGAGGGTCGTATTCTCATCTCTTGCGATCAGTTCCGCCAGTTGTTCAAATGGGAGAATTATACCCACGTTTGGCAAGGCTATTAATCTTGAAGACGCGGTTGTTTCAATCCATATCTCAAGAAGGACAAGGTTGGATTCAAATTTCCATCTCCCCAATAAACAACTTTGTCACTTATCTCTTATCGGCTAATTTCTGTCAGTATCTCCATTAACGCCCTACGCAAATTAATTCAGTGTTAAACTTATGCAAATACCCTACAAGAGAAAATCAGTGTGTGGTATGGGGTATAAATCGCCAAGGGAAAGATGCTAGGAAGAAAATTATGGTCCCTAAATGCGACCCCAGGTGCTCATTGGTTCCATCTTAGCGCCGGTGTGGTCGCGGCGGGTCAGTTTGTTTACATTTGTGCGAGAGCGTCTCCTCCCGTCTCCTGCCAGCCTCCCAACCGTACATCCCTCCACCCTTGTACCCCTCATTACTAGCTAAGTATACCAGGTGGGTGAATGAAAAAAAGGGAACAGTATAGTTAACAGTTTATTAGTTCAGGGTGTAAAAAAAAGTAATAAAAAAAGCTTGTGAAATCTCTCGTTTCCAGCTGAGTTAAGAACCAATGAGAAATAAATACATCGTTCATTAATGGTACCATATCATTCAGTCCTCAACAACACTATTATTACCTACAGGAATATTTGCATCATTATCATAGTATCTGTGGCATGCAATGAAGCCATGAATCAGGGAATATCAGTTATCAAGCATCGGGCTCGGATTTATGAACAGCGTTGCCAGATGCGCGACTTCCCCCCTCAACGCTGCAACTTTCCGTGCAACTCATTTTCGCGAAAAATTCGCCATGAAAGACTGGGCAGAACTTATTTATTTTTTCAACAGGTAGGGATGCATATTCAACAAGCAGCCGTCGAGGGGTAAGCTGATATAATGCGACTTCACTGCGAAAGGAAAGGCTCGGCGCTTAAAGATAAAGGACGGAAAGAATTGAGCCATTGGCAACTTGGCGTGTTCCGAGATGCACGATACCTCAAGACTAATGGCGGTAATTCTCCGGCCCGACACATCGCTCACTCATCTCTATTGCACGCTGCTGAAAATCAAATCTCCGATAATGACAGGCTTGCATTCATGTTGTATATTTTGCAAGGGGAAAATAGAAGGGGTGCCGAGGGAAATGGGAAGGATTGGGGGCACCGTAGTAGGGTGAAATTGGGTATGGGGAATGGCAGGGAAGCTTAATGATGAAAACGATGATAATTGGAATGAGCCCCGTGGTTAAAGGGTCGGCTATCGTTAGGAAAGGAGGGTCGGGATGGTAAAATGAAGCCGGAAGGAATTTAAAAAGGAGAGAGAAGGTAGCGAGGTATCGGAGGTGAAGATGACTGGGAGTATCGGGAGAAAATGACGGGAAAACTTGATGCCGAGAACTCTAAACGATGATAATTAGGAAAAGTCCAGGTATAGGTAGGTAGGTAGGTAGGTAGAGAGAGAGAGAGAGAGAGAGAGAGAGAGAGGAAAAATCATGGCGAAACTGGTCGAGACGAAGACGGTACCAGCCAACCGCGCATGCATAAAGATTCGTGTGCACAAGACCCGTGTGCGTTGAAGTCTCCCCGCGTGTAGGTGTCCGTGTACGTTAGTGTTCTTTATAGGTTTGTGTACGTGTAAGAATTTGAGAGAGAGAGAGAGAGAGAGAGAGAGAGAGAGAGAGAGAGAATGATCATTGCTCAGCGTTAAAGGTTACGAAGAATTTGAGAGAGAGAGAGAGAGAGAGAGAGAGAGAGAGAGAGAGAGAGAGAGAGAGAGAGAGAGAGAGAGAACGGTCATTGCACGGCAGTATAGGCTAGACAAGTGCTGGTGGCGAGAGAGAATGGAGTGTAAGTTAAAAGTTGAACGAATGCTGACAGACGAAAGAAAATAATAATACATCTACAGGGAACACGTATTATAGAAGACGGCTGACCCGAATGTTTTTTGATGTGGAGAGAAGCGGACCTCAGGAGATAGAGTTATTATACCGGTATATATATATATATATATATATATATATATATATATATATATATATATATATATATGTGTGTGTGTACTGTATATATATATATATATATATATATATATATATATATATATATATATATATATATATTATGTATATTGTATAGACAGTTTTGGGAGCGCTAACTTTTATATTTTTAAAAAGTTTGTGTGTAATTTTAGAAGTGAACGTATACGAAAAAAAAAAAAAATGAAAGTAAGGGCATGAAATATATCAGAAGGGTGACTTGACTTTTTCCACGTGTAACGAACACACACACACACACACACACACACACACACACACACACACACACACACACACACACACAGTTACTTTGATTTTAACCGCGAGTACGTAGGATTTGTGATCAGAAAACAAAAATAAAATACTAAGGGAGAGAAAACTATAGGAACTTAGTAAAATAAACGCCCCTAACTGAATAAAAAGGTGTTTATTTATTTATTTGTTCCCTTGACTATGGTTTCAGCTAAATGTCCCCGTTGTAGTGGGAAAGTATCTAAGTTGGAACCTGTTAGTGAAGTGGCTAAGAGGACAAATTAAGAACCGAACAAATACACGCAAAAGAAACTAAAATAATGCCACGAGGAAGAAGGCATACATGGAAGTCACTAAGGTAGACAGGCATTTTTATTGTAAGTCTCGATTTTCCCCTAGAATACAATCCGCCATTCTCTCTCTCTCTCTCTCTCTCTCTCTCTAAATCCAGGTGAAAATTCAACTCGGGTTCCGCTATGAGTGACGATTTTTTTTTTTTTTTTTTTTTACGTGGGAAAATACTGAATCAGGGAGACCAGAATTTTATCATGTATATGTCTACAAAAATCAATTCTTCGGTTACAGTAAAATTCCGTAAAAGTAAAGTAAAGGAGGTAAAGTTATCCGTCTCAACGTGGCATAAATACGATCTTTATTAGTAAAAAAAAATAATAGAAGATGCGGTGAATATAAAAGTTTAGCATATTTAGCAGGAGTTTCTCTTGAGCGTATTAAGTAATCTGAAATTAGGCGAAATAAAATGTAGTGGGTTAAAGGAAATTGTTTTAAAGAGCAAATTTATGAATCACATGAACGTTGGCCAGAGAGAGAGAGAGAGAGAGAGAGAGAGAGAGAGAGAGAGAGAGAGAGAGAGAGAGAGAGAGAGGCTGGATATAGAAGGTAGATGAACAAATGGAATGAATGAGAGATAATGAAAAAAACAGTGAGTGAAATGAATGAATGGGATATGAGAATGAATAGAGTAAGAGTGATGGGAGAAAAGATGAATGCACAAAATGAACTTGAAATAAAGAATAAAAACGAGAAATAAATATGGTGTAAGTGGGATAGGAGAAAGATGAATGACTTAAGTGTATAGGAAATAAAGATGACTAAAAAAAAGGAAAGATTGAATGATGTATAACAGAGAATAGATTTTGGTTAGTTTACGTGTAGCTGGTAAATAAGTGAAGAAATAATGTGAATAATTAGGAACAAGAAATAATTAACCCTTTAATTCGATGACGTAATTATCTCATGCTGCTTCCAGACGATTTTATTCAGCTTAGGAGAGGCATTTCGAACAAGGGGGTTAGATTTAGCTTTGAATAACCACAAATGGCCTTCCCTAATAATAGTAATGATGATAATAATAATAATGATAATAATAATAATAATAATAATAGTAACAATATAATAATAATAATAATAATAATAATAATAACAATAATAATAATAAAAATAAAAATAACAATAGTCTTCATCATCATCATCACCTGGAGGTAACAAAAATAAATCAACAGAATTTGCCACCTAATTCAAAGAGATAATGAGAGCAGTTAGGATGTGTCAGGAGTCGTTAGCTAAGAGGAAAATGGCTACTTAAGTGGGCAATTAGGTACTTAGTGGGCAGTTAACTGGGAAAATAGTGGAGGCGTGGGCACTTAAGTAGGAAAAATAAGTGGTTGGTGGGGATTTAAGTGGATTAGTTAAGTGTCAAGTGGTTATCTGAGTGGGAGGTGTAGTAGTTGATGGATCGTTCAGTGGATAATCAGGTAACAAGTGGTGATTAAGTGGTGGATAGGATGGATAAGGGAATGGGCACTTTGAAGTGACAGGGATGAACAGAGCTGGATTTATGGATAGATGGCAGTTTGGGATGGTGACACGTACTGATTGGCGATTCACGATTGGCGATTTAATAATGGTGATTTAGTAGTGGCGATTTAATAGACTGGTGATTTAGTAGTGGCGATTTAATAGACTGGTGATTTAAAAGTGGCGATTTAATAGACTGGTGATTTAATAGTGGCAATTTAATAGACTGGTGATTTAATAGTGGCAATTTAATAGACTGGTGATTTAATAGTGGCAATTTAATAGACTGGTGATTTAATAGACTGGTGATTTAATATTGGCAATTTAATAGACTGGTGATTTAATAGTGGCGATTTAATAGACTGGTGATTTAATTGTGGCGATTTAATAGACTGATGATTTAATAGTGGCGATTTAATAGGATATATAGTACTAACTGGCGATTTAAAACGTGAAATTTAATTGTACTGAGTGGTGATTTACTAGATTTGCCATTTAATAGTAGATACTGACGGGTGATTTAAGAGCGTAATGATTTAACAGATTGGCAATTTAATTTACTGGCGATTTAAGTCTGGTGATTTAATAGACTTGACTGGCGGTTTAATAGACTGGCATTTAAAAGTTCTGACTGGTGATTTAGTACTGATTTGATAGTACTGATTTTGGTCGCCTCTTGTGTACTATTCCCTTTAACGCCAGACGATTTTATTTAAGAGTGAGTCGTGGGAGCCTCAGTGTTAACAGCGGGGACTGGGGTTGTGTAGCCTGCTGGTGATTGGTCCGCTACGAAATCGCCTTCTTCTTGCTGCCTCCAGACGATTTTATTTAGCTTCGGAGCGATTTCGAGAGGGGTACTTACACCGCCAGTAGGAAGGGGTTGGATGGATGGTTCGTATGGATAGGTGGATGGACGCATGGACGGATGGATTAGTGGATGAATATATGGATGGCTAAGTGGATGAGTATACGAATGGATAGATGAAGGACAGACGGATGAATAGAGAGCATATACGAGTACAGATATTATAAAAGGATTAATGGATGAGTATGTGATTGAATGAAAGGGTAGTGGGAGGATAGAGGGCATAATTGGATAGGTGGAGACAATAAATGGATAAGTGGATCATGGATGGGTGGGCATGGAAGGAGTTGGATGTGAGGGTTGTGAAGTATATGTAGGAACTATATTTGTGGGAGTCTGTATATGCCATCCAGGGGACCTCAACAAAGTTATAACACATGAGAGGACACACTACCCTACCTTCTTAAATGTCCTTCCCCCAGTAGGTCTGAACCCGTATCAAGGGGGCTGGTGTACATGTTGCGCTACCGACCCGACCATGGATGGATTGACAAAATAAATGGGTGGGTGGACAGACAGTAATAGGATGGACGAACAAAAGAAATTGACTAGGGAAGGCGCAGCAGGAGTGGATGCATGGTTGGGCAGGACGAAAGAGATGGGTGGGTAGCGGGCGGATGGAAGGATGGATGGATGGATGGATGGTTGGATGGTTGGGTGGATGGATGGATGGTTGCGTGGATGGATGGATAGTTGCGTGGATGGATGGATGGTTGCGTGGATGGATGGATGGTTGCGTGGGTGGATGGTTGGGTGGGTGGTTGGATGGATGGATGGATGGCTTGTTGGTTGGTTGGATGGATGGATGGGGTATGATGGGTGGATTGATGGATATATGAATGGATAGATAAAATCGATGGATAGATGGACGGACGGACGGATGATTAGGCAGAAAAGATGGGTGGATGGATGCACATGTAGTCATGGCTGGATGGAGGGAGGGATGGTCAGCAGTAGTGGATGGATAGTCGGTGAGGGCAGGAGGGGTGGTGGGATGGGCGTACGGTTGGATGGATAGTTGATCAGGGATTTGAGAGTGGGAAGGATGGACTGACGTGATAAGATGAGTGGATGTAAAGTTTTGTAAAGGTCAGAGATAGATAGATGGATAATTGGATGGGCATAAGGTTGGATGAACTGGGGTCTTGGACGGGTGGATAACAAAGGACATGGATTGATTAAGGGGCAGAAGGAGTAGGCGGATAGACAGACGGTCAAGGATGGATGGACAAACGGATGGCTGGCTGGTCATGGATGGAAGGATGGGCGTACGGTTGGATGGTCTTGAGGCGTGGGCGGGTGGCTGGATGAGTGAACGGAGCGAAACGGGCGCCGGGAGATGATAGAGTGGGCAGGGGGCTCAAACAGAACCTGATTTTCCATAACATATATCAGACTCATGGCACAGGTAGAAATAGCCGTTGTATTTTCACCTATCGATTTCAGCATAAAAATCTCTTACATTTTCCGTATCTATTTCAATACAAAAATCTTACATTTCCTCACAGGTTACATTTTCACATTTTCATTGTAAGAATATGTTACATTTTACCTGTCTGTCATGGGATATATATATATATATATATATATATATATATATATATATAAATAAATATATATATATATATTGTCTTTCACAACACTGAAACATTTTTCATATATTCCTTGCCACCTCGAGATGCATTATTGAAGTTAGAAAAGGCTTTTCATTTTAAAAGGATTAATGAAGTCAGCGTTTAACCCCACCAGTTGTAAAAGTCTACCCGGAGATTAATAAAACCATCTAAAGGTAGCAAGAATATACCGAAAAGTACGTCATATTACTTAGGGAATTAACGGGGGCGGTACCGTATAAAAATGTCACATTTGTACAGATATATATCCTCTTCATTTGTCTCCGAGGGAACAACAGATAATTACATAAAAACTGTATAAAAATTTGGAACATTTTCCCACCAAGTTCACAGCTGATATTCTTTTGTTTCCGTGTAGCCTGGTAATATTTCCACCCCGTGCTCCCTAACATCACTCAGTGTACCGTAATAATAAAATCCAGCAGTGTCTTAAAAGCATGATACGAGTTTCACAACAGTTCAAAAGTTTCCAGTTTTCCATAAAATATAGAATTCATTCTGTAATTTTCACCTTACAATACATAGGCTATACGGCAGGCAACACACCATTCTTGGATTCAATAAGAAACACCAAACAGCTGGTATAACATAATAAGAAAAGTTTAAAATACATTGATATAATTATATGTAGGCCTATATCAGGTTCATGAAGTACTGCATGAAATTTCACCTAGATAACAGAAACACTTTATATTTTTAACAATAATAAATTAACATCGCTCTCTGTGAACGCATCAGGTTGCTGTTAGTTAGGCTACATTTTTTTTTTTTTTAAGGATAATTATTCTAGTGGTCAAACGGTTGGAAACTGTATGAATTAACCTTTGGATTTCTCCATTTTTGTAAGCTGACTAAAATAGTTTTGGTTTAGCTTTGAATATAATACCCAGGTGAATCCATAGCATCTAAAGGTTAACTGGATCAGTGTATGTTTCCAGGTTTAAAAATAAGTATGATTGAGAAATACATATGTAGCCCAAATAACTCAAACATACTATCTAATATTGGTATAATTCTGGTCTGCATCGAAAAATATACGTAACTTAAAAAAACGAGTATGAGCCCAATAACATACTTTCTGAAGTTGGTGTAATTCTGGTTTACACACCTTTACCTGGAAGATCACAAATACCTAAAGAGACACTGCTTTCATCTTTCGCCCACATTCCACACATTTTTATTTGTTGTTTTTTATATGCCGGCTCCTACGTGCTTAATTCATTCTCGTGTAGTGCATTGTGTGAGGGAATTTACTCTTCAGCTTATTTACCGCGGTTTTGCTGTTTATTTCCTGCAGTGCCTATTAGAGTGATGTATTTTGGGAATTCGCAAGAGTTGACGCATTCCTAACTCTTCATAAAAAAGAGATGTGTTTACTGGATTCTCTCTCTCTCTCTCTCTCTCTCTCTCTCTCTCTCTCTCATCTGTCGAGGCTTTCAGCGGAGTATTACAGCGCCTTTTAGCTTTCCTTGTTAAGAGTGTGACATTCTGATTCAATCGTGTTTTGAATTTTACGGTATATTCCAAGGCTTTGAAAATTTTTGAGGATGTTTTCCTGCCCTTTCCCTCATGAATTTAACCTTTAGAGGATGAAAGTTACTCACACGTTGAATTTCAGAGACTGATAAATGGTAGACAAGAACAATAAATAAATGAAAATAAATACAGATTGCGTACATCCTAATATGGTTATTTTTATTTTCCCGTTACTTCTTAACAGATAGTAATAATAATAATAATAATAATAGAGTTTTGCCAAGTATTTCGCAGTGTTACAATATCTTCGGAGCCTTTCCTTTGCGCGAGTCCAACCAAGCCTAAGTTATGACTCAGACGCCGTGTTGTGGTTATCACAGGAGACTTCGGAGTATTTCTTCCTCGGCCGTTAAATTTGCAACTCTTGTGTGTTAGTTACCGGTCTTCCTTTTTTAATATCGTGGTAGTTTGGCGTTGTGAGCATACAGAGGGATATAAAGTAAAATGCAAAAGAAGGTGAGGAAAAACAAGCGACGAAATCTCCAAACTCAACGACAACAGGCGGCCGGAAGCACCTCTCCCTGACTGTTTTGGCGGGAGTGACTGAGCGACTGAACACGACCTATACACATCATAAATACACACACACATTGTATAAATATATCTACATTCAGCCATCACAGATCAATGATACACACTCCATCGGTAATTTATATCATGGACGGAATAACCTCTGCACAGTCAGTCCTCAAAATAAGCGTTTCAAAATAACTTGATTTTTTTTTTTTTCATCATTTATAATTTTTGTGAAGCTGTCAAATGCATATAGATAATAGTGGAGCTTAAATGAATAATTCATATGTAATATACCGTGGACTTACCAGTAGAAAAAATGAAAATGTTACTTATAGAGAGGACTTTCTGTACACATATGTATAAACAGGAAGACAATGCTTGTATATAAATGGGCCTTTGATTTATTACAATATATATATTAATTACATCAGATGTAGCATGAACGACATATTGCATGATGAAAATTTAGCTTGCATAAAACCATCAGTCTGGAACAAAGCACATATGATGCAGAAATTTATGTATATTGCAAGAGCATTGAATATTATTTAGAGTATACATATTTTGATGGGAAAAAAGATCAGATTTGTATAGTATGATGCGTGACCAATATAAAGCGGAGTATATAGTGATTTTGGATTTTTTTTTTTTTGGGGGGGGCTACCATTTAATTAATGTGGAAGTAGCAGAGTATATAGCGATTCTGGATTTTTTTTTTTGGGGGGGACAATATTTGATTTTTCTGGAAGTAGCGTAGTATATAGTGATTTTGGATTATCCTTTTTTTTTTAGGGGGGGGGATCTATATTTGATTTGTCTGAAAATAGCGGAGTATATTGTGATTTTGGATTTTTTTTTTTTTGGGGGGGAGACAATATTTTATTTGTCTGGAAGTATTTTGAAACTTTGTGAGCTGCGGGGCATGACCAAAACAAACCTGTAATTTTCTAAGCTGTTGTTTGTGAGACTGAACGGAAGGTGACAATGGCAGGCGTTTTATTAGGCTTTATTATCACAAGTAGAATTTGGCATCAAACTTAACATTGCGACAGTTATCACATACCGCTTCAGTAAAAATAATAATAATAATAGTAAATAAAGATAATAATAGTAAATAATAATAATAATATAATAACATTTTGGTTGACTAGACAAGCAATAACAAAGAGCAACAAAATCCTAAGCACAAACAGACCAGAGCAGGTGACAGAGAAGGGGAAAATAACGCAGGAAACAATGACAACAACTATTTACACCCGAGCTCGCGTCCTCGTGGCTCTAGGAGACTCCCCACCACCTCTGCTTGACCGATACAAAGTGCGTTAAGTATGAAAGGTATGTGGATATATATTTTAAAAAGGTGTAATAAATAAAAAGTTTTAAAGTGAGGATTTGTTTTAGTGTAAGGAAATAATAATAATAATAATAATAATAATAATAATAATAATAAAACGGATGAGTGAAATCCCTGTATTGAATTTCTGTTTACCGCGAAGATATTGACAGTTTTGGCCCGACTTGGATCCTCTCCAGGCCTCAAGTATAAATGGAAGCTAAACATTTGCGTGTATGTTAGCGCATATGTTCAGTCTGTGTTTAGCTACATCTGAAAAGGGTCCAAGCTGGGCCGAAAGTGTCATATCCTGAACGTAAACACAATTTCAAAATGCGGGAAGAATAATCGTCCATGCAGGAGGGTAATCAAGGTGAAATAGTAAAATAAATCGGTAAAGTACAGGTGTTAAGGCAGCCTCCTGAGCCCACGGGAATGCGACCCCAAAGCTCATGGGATACAAAAGCCTGGGAGAGAAGGGGAAAAAATAATGTACAAAAAATTCATGGATGTTTTTCTCTATATTTACAGGCGACTTGGTGAGCGAGGCGAGGGAAGGTGCGTCATGTCTCTGTCTCTCTTCAAACTCGCTCACTTTCTCACTTTTTTCACCGCCTCCTCCGCCCGTCACCTTCACCGCAACAGTGAGTATGCACGGTCACTTATCACTTACAATGCCACATTTTAAAACATATATATAATTGCCTCGTGGTGGCAGTGATAGATTTTTTTTTTTTTTTTCCACTGCAATCATCTGTCTTGTTGCTATTTGTTTTCAGAACGTCTTGGAGATGATTCACTGCATGATGTGGGTAAATGGAGTTGCAATGATTTTTTTTTAACACATTATTTCTGTTGCAAAGGTATTTTTTTCCCACGTGATACTATATGAAGTGCTGCAATATAAATTTTTTTTTCCACTGCATAATATTAGTAGTTGCAAAATGGTTCACTGCTGGTTAAGGGTATTTGAGGGTAATTGCGAAGGTATTTTTCACTGCAGTAGGGATCTTGCACGAAATTTCACCTTAATATGAACTGCAGTATTTTCACTGCATGTTGCAAAATTTTCTCTGGATGATATGGGTAATTGCACTGTTCACGGGATATTATGGAGCATTTATTTTTTCACCATATGGGGAGTTGCAATATATTTCACTGCTTAATGTGGATAGTTGCTAACATTTTTACACATGTAGCTCGTGTTGTAAAGGTATTTTATTATTGCATAATATGAGGCGTTGCAATATTTCACAGGATAATATGGATGGTTGCAATATTTTTACCAGAATAATGAATAGTTGCAATACTTTCACTGTTGCAATATTTTAACTGGATTATTTGGATTAGCAATATTTTAACAGGCTAATTATATACTGTAGTTGTCGCAATATTTTCACGTGCAGTATTTTTCACTGGATATAGGGTTACAATATATTTAACAGGATAATGAGTAGGTGCAATATATTCATTGCATAATGTGGGTGGTTGCAATATTTTTCACAGGATAAAGGTTTTTCACTGCATGACATGGGGTGATGTAATATTTTTTTTCACTGCATAATATTGGGGTAATATTTTTCACTGCATAGCATGTGTTGATGTTTTTTTACTGCATACCGTACCATAGATTATATAGCAAAAATATTTTTCACTATGTGGCGGTGTAATATATTCATTGTATATGGGGTGCTCGCAATATTTTCATTGCATATGGGGTGGTTGCAATATTTTCGCTGTATGTGGGGTGGTTGCAATATTTTCGCTGCATATGGGGTGGTTGCAATAATTCACTGCACAATATGGAGTGGTGTTGCAGTGTGCTCTACATGGATAATATATTATGTATTTGCGGTAATATTTGATGGCAACATAAATCGTGCAACAATTTTTTTTTTTTACTATATTACACAGAATCGTCTTACAGTATTACTTTTGGTTCACTGGTTAATAGGGTTTCTTGCAATAATCATGGCCAATTACTCCATGTAGAATAATGTGAATATTTTCCTGCTACATAATTCGGGTCACGGTAGCACTTTTCACTGCATACATTGTCACAGCTTAACATGGATCTTGGGTACTAATGAACTGTAGAGGAAGGCCGGACACTCTCAGTCATAATAATAATAATAATAATAATAATATGATAATTTTTTGTGTTAAATAGCTACACATATGGATATTTTCCCCGCAAAAGAAAAAAAAAAAGTGACCATGATAAAAACATCTGTCTAGGATTATTCGGTAATATCCGCATTTCGGTTCTGGAAAATTCGGTAGTATCCACATTTCGCTGCTAACCCTGATTATAATATGTTAAATTATCAGTGGGGGAAAAAAAAAAACTTGCTCACATTTGCCACCGCGAAGAAAACGAACGCGCAGTTTTATATTCATCTTTATAAAATTCCACGGAATGTTGGAAGATGATTTAGGTAGCGAGACGAAAGCTGCATGTAAAGAGGCATTAGCGCATAAAATGGCGGGAGTTACGAGCGATATATGTGAGGCTGTGAATGATGTTTTCTTCAGATATGCAAAAATACTGCATGGGTTCGATATACGCAAAAATACTTAACTTCATCGATTATTATTATTATTATTATTATTATTATTTTGTATAATGTTATGCTCGTATGTGAAGCAGTGGATCATATTTTGTCTCATAGGTGATGCTGAAACGCTATATTTTTATGCGATATATGTTTGTTACTATCGTTTTGCAGCTTTTCTTTTTGTGTACGTTTTTTTTCGGTTTAAAAAAATTGTGTTAAATGGTCTGTTGTTAGGATAAATATTGCCGCCAGATTAAGGAGGGCAGATGGGACAGGGGTACACCTTGTAGTACTGGAATTGGAACAGTTGGCAGTACTCAGTATATGGAGAAAATTAGTGCTGTTAATTTTCCTGTTTGTTGGATACTTGCTTTGCTCAACATTGCAGCTAGAATAAAGGGGAAGGAGTAGAGTAGCACACTTTTGCAGTACGGAGACATTATCAATTAAATGTTCTAACATGATACTTGCAGTGATAAATATTCCTGGTATAATACGAGGAAGGAATAGTTTGCAGTGCGGAGGAATATTGTCGTTCATAGTACTGGGTGTTTACGCTGACTGCTGGTACTTGCACTGACCAATATTGCAACCGGAGTAAGTGGGGTGGTGGTATTATGCAGGTTGGAGAAAATTGTATTAGTTACTTGTTTGAATTTTACTGAATACATTGCAAGCCTCAACACTGCAACCACAAGTGAATGGGGAAGACACTTTGCAACACGAAAGGAAATTACTTAGCACATTATTTTCGTGTATACTGTTACCTTATTCACACTACAGTATAAATGAAATCATTGTAAATTTTTGTATCTTAAATCACGTACACACTGTTTATACTGAATCGTTTTTTATACACTGTTTACACTGAATCACGTAAAAAAATTCTGTTTATACTGAATCACGTAAAAAAATCCGCTTACACTGAATGACGTAAAAAATTTTCCTGCTTACACTGAATGACACTGTACACAATTTAGTTATTTTTACTGGATACATGAGAGGATGAGTATTTACATGTTCATCACGGTCCACGCACTGAGCACCTGTGTTGATGTGAGCATGAACACCATCGTACCTGTACAACTCCGACTCGCACTGTCACACCTTTGAATACGCCTCCCGCTTAGTGGCTGTTTACTCCATTGTCTCTCAGTGGATATTTTAACTCGTATTCTTGTGGGCCTAGAGGGCTTCTTGGCACTCTTCCTTAGCAGTTTATTTTAGACTTATGACTACGATGGCAGTACAGTATATTATTACCAAACTTCCACCAAATATATTCAGCTTAGGAAGGCTCTGGTACTGAAAGGGTTAATGAAGACTCCATCAAACCCTCCCAGTTCGAAGGTCTCCCCCAAACTAAATATACTTGGCTGCAGGTAGGGAAAAAAATCACTATTGGAGAAGCTGACGTTTTTTCCTGTGGACGTATTGTTATTTTACTCAGGCTACCACAAGACTATTTTTTCTAGTATTTGAGAAGGCTTTTAAATAACCGTCAGCATGATGGAATTTCCCTCCCGATTATAAAATAATTTCTTTTTTACCTGAGAAAATACTAAACTACGTCCATGTCAGTGAACGATTGCATACCTTAACATTCTCCTACATATTTAACATTTTGCACATCGGCACTAAATTAAAATATAGGTGAATATGAACGTGCCACCTGCAGAAATGAATCGCTAAGGAAGAGGTGCCAAGGAGCGGCCCAGAGTGGCGAGAATACGAGCTGTGTTGTTGCATATCTGAGAGGCTTTGAGGTCAGTGCTTTGGGAGGGCGCGGCGGGAGAGGGAGATGGGAAGCTACGGGATTTTCTGAGTTATTTTTCTGTTTTGTCTGTTTAAATGGTGCTCTGAGTTTTGTTTTTGTGGTTGCTGTTTTTTTTTTTTTTTTTGCTAGGAGTGTGTGTGTTTGTGTAGGTGGATGTGGATTGTAGTTTGTTGTGTGTGTGTGTGTGTGTGTGTGTGTGTGTGTTTACTGGTATGTGTGGGAGACTTTGTGAAGGGTGTGTTTGTGAGTTGTGTGTGTGGTTGTGTAGAAGGAGGATCGTGTGTGTAGTGGAGGGTCGTGTGTGTGGTGGAGGGTCGTGTGTGCGGTGGAGGGTCGTGTGTGTGGTGGAGGGTCGTGTGTGTGGTGGAGGGTCGTGTGTGGTGGTGGGGGACAGATCTTATCCCTCCCTTTGCCTTCATTCTCCCTCCCCTCGCTTCCTCTTGCCGGGGACTTGTTCACGGGGACTTTGGGGAGTGGTGGAGAGATTGGTGAGGATTGGGGGGGGAATGGGGACTGGTGGGGAGCTGGAGGAAATTTTGGGAGGTAAGAGGGGGTGGACGGACTTACGGATGGATTCGAGGGAAACTGGGAGGGATTGACAGGGAGAAGTGGAGGGTACTGGGAGAGGAGAATTGGGGAGGAGTGGATGGATTTGTGGAGACTGCTGACTTGCTAGTTAAACAGATGGACGGACGATGACTGGTGGAGCTGTGTGTTGCAGAGTTGAACAGATGAACCGATGACGATGAGTGGAGAGCGTTGTGTGGGGCTGCTGAGTATTGTGGGAAGCGGAAGGGTGGCGGCTGAGTTTTGTGGGAGGCGGAGGGGCTATCATGGGCGGCTCTGCTACATGTGGAGAGGTGCTGGTCGCTGCGTGGGTGTGGGCTGCGTGGCGAGGGTGTGGAGTTGGTGGTTGCGAGTGGGGCGGCGAGCGTCCGGCATGGCGAATTTGAGCTTTTCCCAGAAGTGGTTGTCCCCCCACTTGAGGTACGTGTTGGTCTTCAGATAGAGTCTTATGTCGGGGTCCAGGTCTCGCTGAGGCACGTCCCCCAGCAGAATGACGATTAGACGCCGCCTCCTGTCCTTCAGAACCTCGTGGTGCGCCGATCGGAACTCGAAACGACACCATTCCGACTTGATGAAGTTCTCCGAGAGGATGAGAATGGTTCGTTTGCTGGTTTCCACGGCACTCAGAATGGTGTCGGTGATGTAGGCGCCGACGGGGAAGTCTCGGTAGTGGAGGCAGAGTTTATATGCCGGGCTTCCTCTCTCAAGTTCTGGTGCAAGGATCTGAGTGACAAACACCTCGTCCTTGGAGCTGTAGCTGACGAAGGCGTCGAAGGCCTTATCTGTGTCGCCCTCGTACTCGCTGCGGTAGAAGAGCCTGACGCCGTATTTAGCGTACACCCACACCCTCATCCTGTTTCGGTTACAGAATATGATGAGGGTGATGGTGAGGAGGACAGCAAAGGCAGCAAGGGTGATGGTGGGCAGGAAGACATAATCCAGGTACGCCTCGTGTCGGATGGTTGCCACGGCTGTCTCGTTACTGCACACTGTCAGGTTGAAAGTTGATACCTGCGCCATCACCTCCACCGACCTGTTGAGGGAGCAGAATATCTTGTCCACGTCTCTCACAACACCCCTCACGTCTTCCAGCCACGCCTGCACGTCCCTCAGACTCTCACACTCGCACGCCCACGGGTTCCCTCCCAATTGCACCCACTGGAGATTTTCATTTTTTTGAAACAGTTTCATGGGGAGAGTTTTGAGCCGGTTATCGTCCAGCCTCAGCACTTTTAGCGAGGACAGCGTGTTGAATGTCGTGTTCTGGATGGCAAATAGTTCGTTGCTGTGAAGATAAAGTTCACGTAAATAGGTAAGGTGCTCGAACTCATAGCCCTTCAGTTCTTTTATATAATTATTATGGAGGTACAGGATTTCCAAGAGTTTCAGTCCATTAAAGGTTCTGTTGTGAATCACCTCAACACTGCTATGGTTTAAATACAGCACCTTCAGATTTTTCCTCCCGATGAAGGTGTGGCTGGACAGTGAGGCCATATCATTGCCATCCAAATAAACCTCAGACGAGTCCATAGGTATCCTTTCCGGCACTGCATCGTACCCAGCCCTCGAGCAGTCCACTATGTTTGCCGCCCAGGACTCGTCGTGAAAGCAGGTGCAGTTGGCGGGGCAGGTCATCTCACAGTCACAGGCATCGAAGTCGCAGCAGTGGCAGAGGGGGAAGCAGTGGGACGTATACTCACACAGGAACTGGAGCTTCTGGGCCTCGAGGAGCGGGATGATGGCCTTGTTGTTCATGAGTCGACAGTCGATGGTGTCCAGGTCGATTACCGTAGGGTGCTGTCGAGTGTCGTCCTGGGTGTTAATCGTCTGAAGCCACTCCATCGTGCAGTCACACTCCAGAGGGTTCCCGCCCAGGTAGAACTCAGGTAGATCACGATTTGGGTCCATCATCGATAACCTCAACGCATTTTGGTCGATGATTTTGATCTTATTGGCAAACAGGTCTACCCGAGTTAGGTTTTTCTTTTTGAAGAATGCGTAGGGTTGGATACGGGATATGAGATTATTGTTAAGGAAGAGGATTTCGACACTGTCTGGCACTGAACTGGCACTGATGTCAGCCAACTTGTTAAAACTTGCGTCAATGATTTTCAGACTTAGCTGACTCTCTAGTTCGAAATAATTACCAAGCTCATTAATAAAGTTTGATCTAAGGTCGAGGTACTTTAACCCCCGTGGGATAAAAGCATAATCGAATATTTCCAGGTGGTTCTTAGACAGATTGAGCCACTGTAAGTTGGGCAAGTCAGATAACAGTCCGTGAACGTTCGTCAGCATATTATTGTCTAACCTCACGGCCTCTAAATGTTTATTATTATCAAAGGCACCGTTCTCTATGGAGTGAATTTTATTACTGGAGAGATCGAGAACCTGGAGTGCAGGTAGGTTCCTGAAAACAATCTTAGTCACTGCCTCTATCACATTAGCGGCTAACTTAAGGGCACTCAGGTGATGCAGGTGAGTGAAGGAATTGTTGGTGAGAACACTTACATGGTTGGCACTGAGATCGAGTGTTCTGAGCGAGGCCAGGCTTTGCACCAGCTTGGGAACGTCCTGAAGATAGTTGTGGCTTAGCTGGAGATCCTGCAGGTCGCTGGAATTCTTTAGGGCGTGACTATCAACACTAAACACTTCATTATGGTCCAGTCTTAGCACTTGCAACCCCCTTAGTCCCGCAAGCGTCCTTTCCCCCACTACCTTCAGACGATTTTCCGAGAGGACGAGTGTGTGGAGGCGGTGTAGGCCATTGAAGGTGTAGTCTGATATGGTTTCGATCATGTTCTGCTTCAACTGCAACACCTGGAGGTTGGTTAAATCACGGAATGTGGCCGCGTCTAACCTGGTGATCTTGTTATTGGAGAGGTCAAGACTGGCCAGACGTAGGAGGTCAGTGAAGGTCTCTGAATTGACCCAGGTGTTGGTGAGCTGGTTGTCATTTAACTCCAGCTCCAGCAGAAGGTTTAGGCCAGTGAACAACCCCGGAGCCAGCACACTTACGGAGTTGTTTCTGATGTACAGTTTGGTGAGTCTCTTGTTCTCCTGGAAGAGCTCCGGGGGCAGGGCAGTGAGCAGGTTGCCCGAGAGATCCAGCACCTCCAGTGAATACATCCCGAACAGCGCCTTGTCCTCCAGTTTGCTGATCCCATTCAAGCTCATGTTGAGTGTTTGGAGGTTTTTCAGCGCCGCGAAGGCAAATGCTGGAACACTGACTAAGTGGTTGAAGGAGATGTCAAGGTAGCGGAGAGAAGGGGCGCAAATGTACTCACTCTGACTAAAACTGAGCACAGACACGTCCTGGAGTTTGTTCCTGGATAAGTTCACCAGCCGTAAGTTGTCCAGGTGGCAGAGTAGGCGCGGCGGCAGAGTCCAAATATTGTTGTCACCCAGGTCAAGCCGCTCCAGGTTCCGCTGCTCACTGAAGGCGTCGCTGGCAATCTTGAGTGACATGGCGGACCAGTCGGTGTTGTAGGTGCGCAGGGTGAGGTTCCTGAGGTTGGTGAGGCCCAGGAATGCCTCGCGCGGCACCTCACCGATCTTGCAGTATTCGATGTCCAGCTCCTGCAGGTCCCGCAACCGCACGAAGCTCTTATTTTGCAGCGCACTTTGAAAGAAGAGCACGTCACTACACTCGATCCTGAGCCTGGCGGTGTTGCGGGTGGGGATGACACTGAAGTTGGTTGGGTCCAGCTCGCTGTTGATGGTTCTGAGGCGGCACAGGAGGAAGGCCAGGTCGGTGCCCGGGAGTGAGGTGACCTGGCAGTGGTTGTCGGCGGGGCTGTGGTACTCCGCGGCCCACAGCACCGCCGCCAGGCCCAGGCTCCAGCACCACAGGATTCGCATGGTGCTGCTACCCCTGCTTCACCACACCGCCATTATCCTGGCTAGTCCGGGGCCGACCGGTCTCGCCATCTTAGGATGCGCGATTCAGAGTCCTCATTACACCTTGGTAAAAAACATCTAAAGTTGACTGGTCCCATCACTTCGTTTCACATCCACACTCGGTAGTATTCCACTCCTTCCCACCAACACATCCTACCACACCGTATTTTTTCCCATAAACAACCAATTAACTGTTGCAATCAAGCGAAAATGCAGGAGCGAGAGGCAGTGCGTCAGTGCGCTGTGTATAGAGGCAGGTCCACTGGCCCCACGCATTCATCACTGGTCGCCCGCGGCCAACAACATGGCCGCCCGGTAACTCCCGCGCTCGCCGCTAGAGTGCCCGCTCTCAGCACTCAACCTCACCCCGTCCTCTCCCTCCCGCTCTCCCTCCATAATGCTCCCGAATCGTATACCTAAACAAACACTCAAATTTTCAGCACTAAAAACGAGTGAATAAGAGAGTAGGGGAGTAAACCCGGTCCAGTGTGGGTGTTGGTGGGTATTTGACTAAAGGTGCTGGTTCCAGAGAGATACTGGAAGTGGGAGAGAGAGAGAGAGCGAGAGAGGGGCGGCCACTGTTATCGGTACAAATCAGTAACGGTACCTCCCCTGGGCCCTGGGTTGACCCCCCACCAGCTCAAGCACAAAGAGAATGAAGCAGTCACTAGCTCCCTCCACCTCGGAATACAGGCTGGGATCCATTTCACTCCTGCTTGGCTTCTGTTATTGCTCAATTAATTGGCACCAATGACCCGGGCGGGGAAAGACGGGCCGAGGATGGATTGATAAATACGGGTTAATGAACGGCGTACCAACACGGTGAAAAAATGTACCACCGGGGACCCCTGGGTTTAGCAGGTTCTTTAACACTTCTTAAGGATTTGTTTAGAAGGGATTTTAGCACTTTTATCATAGCATGTTTTCCAGCACCTCTAGCGTTTGATTTAGGAGGGTTTCTAGCTACTTTTCCCTAGCAAACTTTCTAGCAACCTTCAGCACGCTGACGCTTCGTGTGTGTGTGTGTGTGTGTGTGTGTGTATGTGTGTGTGTTACTCGTAACCCGGACCCTTGTTAATTATTTCACATCCATTCTAAGTATATCCTTGCCATTACCAGACGATTTTATTCAGCTTAGAAGAGGCTTCGAATTGGAGGAGTTAGATGTGGTCGTCATTAGCCCCTTTACCAATAACACCTGAACTGAAGAAAGTCATCGACAGGTAATAAGAATAAATTAATACTTCATGGCAGTAACGAGTTGAAGGCTTAGCGAGACTTCAGTACGAGAGGTGTTTTCTTAAGTTGAAATAAATTATGTGGAAGTAGCAAAGATAAACAGAATGAAGTGTTACCGAACTGAAAGGGTTAATGTTATGCTGCCTTTCTTTCTGACATCAACAAATTTGCATGAAAAAAGAGAGAGAATGAGAATATTAATCATTTTAGCATTGCAACTTTTTAAGCAACTGCGAGGGAGCCTTCTAGAGTGAACACGCACCCACCCACCCTCTCACGTCCTTTGTGAGGGTGTAGGCGGGGTGGAGTTAGTAGGCGTCACACGCACGCATTTCCACACGCCTTTAATACCATCACTCACTCTGGCGATTTTATTCAGTGGGAGAAAGATCACTGATTTTTCTTTCTCCCCTTCTTCTTTTTTTTTTTTTTTTCTTTTTTTTTTATACTCTGGACATAGATTTGTTGGTCCGTTTCATGAGACAGCAGGTCCTCCTACGTGCCACACACCTTCACATGTCACCACTTGGTTTATTTGAAGGTTAATAGTTGTCTCGTTCAGGACAGATGTGACGGTATTAGCAGGGGTGTTCTTATGACATGGCGGTGAGTCATGTAGAATATTATTATTATTATTATTATTATTATTACGAATTTAATATCATCGAACTGATCCCTTGCCCAACCTGGGATCGGAATCTTGCCCTTTCTGACAGCAGACTACTTCTCTGACCACTTAACCATCACCTTCTAAGTGGATTCAAATCTGCCTCCATTAACTGCCCGCATCATGATTACCGATTTTTTTTTTTAATTCGTGTCGACTAATTCCTAACGATTATATTTGGCAGAGGAAGAGAGTAACACCTGCAGTCTCTCCTAGGCTAATAAATAAGTAAATGAATAAGTAAATATATAAAACTCGTCCGTCTGTAGCGAGAAGAAAATGGGAAGATGCGTCCTCGGTGTGAAGGAATTTATGGGGATTTATTTTTTTTTACCCTTTCAGTCCTTAGTGGTCCATCGTAATGTGGAAAAAAAATAGTTCGTCGGTAGTAAGAATAGAGTACAAAAAGAAAAAGTACTCGGACTCAGGGGATTAAAAAAAAAACTTCCTTCATTACTTTGACTCTTTTTTCAGGTTTCTAGTGACTGCCTCTAGACAATTTAATTTAGTACAGAAAGGGAGACAGAAAGGGAGGGAGAAGGACGGATGGTGAGACAGAGACAGGGAGGAAGGGAGGGAGGGAAGCTGGGGGAGACTTGAGAGAGGTAGGGAGATAGGGAGTCAGCCTAGGGAGGGAGAGGGGGAAGGAGACTGGTAGGGAGGGACGACTGAAAGATGGAGGGGGACAGATAAGTAGGAGACAGGCAGACAGGGTGGGAGGCAGGGACAGAGGGAGACAGGAAGGGTGGGACGTAAGTAAGGTGGGAGGCAGGTAGGGAGGGAGACAGACAGATTGAGAGGGAGGGTGAGGGGGGCTGGGAAGGTCAGGTAAGGTATGGTGAGGTAAAGTAGGGGTGGGTTGTGTTGGTGTGTGTTTGTTGTGTCACCCGTGTAATGTTAATGATATAAGCCCATGTGTACATTTGTTTCTCGTTACGTCTCGTCCCTCCATCCTTTCTTCCTCCCTCTCTTCTTCCTTCTTTATGCAGGGAGAGAGGGAGATGTATAGGGAGGGATGAAGGCATATAGGGACAGACGTAGGTAGGTAGGTAAGTAGAGAGGCAGGTGAAGAAGGGAAGAGGCTAATAGAACAAAGAGGGATGGAAGGGAAGGAAAGTATGGGTGGTTGGTTTGTGTTGTCTTTTGTGTTGACTCCTGTAGTGCTGATGTTACCCATGCCTAGATGTACGCTCACTTCTTTTACTTGTTCTCCCCCGTTTCCTTCCTCCCTTTCCTTTCCTCTCAGTGTAGGGAGGGAGGAGGCATGTAGGAAGGAAGGGAGGGAGAGGTAAAGGTGTGTTAGAGTGTGTTTTGTTGTCATTAGCTTAGTGATGTCAATACGTTCATGCATATTCTCCTCTCTATTTCCTTTCTCCCTCTTTTACCTCTCCTTCCTTCCTCCATCCCTCCTTCCGTTCCTTCTTCCTTCTTCTTACTCCGTTATTTCCTTCCTCCTCCCTTCCGTTCCTTCCTCTTTCTTCTCGTCCGTTACTTCCATCCTCCCGTCTCCGATTCCTTCTCATCATTACCTCCTCTCATTTTCTTCATCACCTGCTATTTACCTCTTCTTTCCTTCACCTTCTTTGCCGTCATTCTCTCTTCTTTCTATCTCCCTTTTTTTTCCGTCTCTCTCCTCCCTTCCCTTCCCTTTTTTCGTTCCTTGCTCTCTCCTTCTTTCATTCCCCTTCCTCCCTCCCCTCCCTCCCTTTCCATTCCATTCTTACATCCTCCTGTCTTTTCCTTTCCTTTACTCTCTCTCTCTCTCTCTCTCTCTCTCTTGTCCCCTCCCTTTTCTTCACCCCTCCTTCTTCCTTTCACCTTTCGTCCATTTCCTTTCCCCTCCTTTCACCACTTTCTTTTCACCAAATCATTCCCTCCCTTCCTTCCTACCCCACTTGCTCCCTCACCCTCTCTCCTTCCTCATTCCCTCCTTTCTCATTCCCTTCTTAACTCTATATAGTATGCTTTCCTTCATCGGGTCCTTCTCTTTCCTTCCCCATTCCATCCTTCATCCTCTCCCCTTCCTCATTCCCTCGTTCATCTCGTTCTCTGTATCTTCCTTTATCCTCTCCCTTTCCTTATCCTCTCTCCTTCTTCCTTCCTCCTCTCCAGTACCTGCTTCTCCCTGTCTTGCTCCCTCCTCCCTTCCTCCCTCCCTCCTCCTCCTTCACTTTCCTGTCATCTCTGCATTCCTCACTGCTAGTTCACTTTCCTGTTCTTCTCCTACTCACTGCTTTCACCTCTCTCTTCATCACCTACCGTTTCTTCACATTTTTTCATTTCCTTGTTCATCTTTCAATCATTTCATATCATTCTCACTGGTTCCTCTATATTTTTGTTCATTTCCAGCTTTATCTTCTCGTACACTTCTTCTTCTGTTCATTTTCCATCCTCATTTCCTGGATTATTTTTTTCATTCTTCCCTGTTCCTTTATTTTCATGCTCCATTATCACCATACATTTTTATTTCCTCATCATTCCTTTTATATTTCCTCTACCTCCCTTTCCCTCTATTATTTTACTTTTATTTTACGTCGCTCCCCCCCCCTTTTTTTTTTTTATTATCGTCTTGCTTTCCTCTTTATTTCCAAATTTTTCTTTTCATTGCCCTTCCATCTGTCTCTTTTCATCATCGTCTCTCCCTCTCTCTACTTTTCCTCTTTCATGTACTTGCTTTCCGTCCTTTCTTGCCACTTTTATTCCTTCCTGTTTTCTCCTATTTCTTTCCCATTATCCTTCCAGGCATCGCTGTTCCTTTATTTTGTTTCCGTCTGTTCCTTCTTATGCTCTCCTCCTTTCCCCTGCCTTTTTCTTCCTCTATTCTCTCCCTCCTTGTTTCTTCCCCAGTGTTCTCTGTCCCTGTTTCTTCCACCCTTCCCCTTCCCCCTCTCGCTCCCTCTGTCTTTACTCCTTCCTTTCCTTCCTCCTTCTTTCTTCCCTCCTTCCCTCTTCCTTCCCTCCCCCTCCCCCCCTCCCTCCCGTCACTCCTGTTCATCTGGGCTGCATTCCTTTCCGGCTGCCGCTGATTTTCTCTTTATTTGCTCTACTATTTTCCCACTCCTCTCTCTCTCTCTCTCTCTCTCTCTCTCCCTCTCTCTCTCTGTCTCTGTCTCTGTCTCTGTCTCTGTCTCTGTCTCTCTCTCTCTCTTCCAACTTTCATACCCCCTTTTATCCAATTATTCTCCCTCATTTGTCTCCCTGCTTCACTTTCCTTCTCCCCCTCCCCTCTCCTTCCTCCTCTCTCCCTCCCCTGCCCTCCCCTGCCCTCCCCTCCCTCTTCATGCCTAGGCGGTGGTGATGATGTGGGTGGGTGATGAGCATGAAATGGTGATGATGGGGAGGAGGGAGGCAGGGGCGTGGCGGGGAGGAGTCAAGGAGGGGCGGAGGGAAGGAGGCAGAGAAGACGGAGGAAGTAGTGAAGGAGGAAGGAAGGAAGGAAGGAAGGAGGGGGGGGGAAAGAGAGGAAACAATGGGAAGAAAGAGAATACGAAAAGATAATGATTGGAGAGGAAAGAAGGAAGGAAGGAAGGACGAAGAATAAGGAAGAAATTGTTCAGAGAGAGAGAGAGAGAGAGAGAGTGCCGCTACTCCTGTTAGTTGAGGGTTTATGTTCTAGTCTGTATGCGGGGGGGTTGATGGATGAGGGGGAGGGGGAAAAGGGCAGGGGGATGGGTGAGGGAGAGGGGAGAAGGGGGAGGGGGATGGATGAGGGGAGGGGGAGGGGAGAAGGGGAAGGTGGATGGATGAGGGGGAGGGGGAGGGGTAAGGGAGATGGGGAGGGGGAGGGATGAGAGGAAGTTTGGTGAAGGAGGGGAGGGGGATGGATGAGAGGAAGTTGGGTGAAGGAGGGGAGGGATAATGGATGGAGGGAGGAGGAGGAGGAAGAGGTAAGGAGATGGATGAGAGGAAAGCGGAGAGGTGGAAGGGGAAGAATAAGGGGAAAGAGGAGAGGAAGGAAAAGAGGGGCAAGGGGAAGGGGGATGGATGAAAGGAAAATGGATGAGGGAAGGGGAGGGGTAATGCATACCGGAAGGGGAGTTGGAGATGGTTGGAAGGTACTGTAAGGGAAGGGGACAAGAAAGGAGGAGGAAGAGGATGAGAGGGAGAGGGAGGGAAAGTGAATGAGGAGGGAGGGAAGGGAAGGGGAGGGAAAGAGAATGGGATGAGGAAGGAGAGAGAATGGATGAGGGTAAGGGAGGGGAAATGAGAAGGGAGAGGGGGAAGGGATAGATGTTGGGAAGTGGAGGTGAATTAGAGGTGGAAGGATGGAGGATGGGTACAGAGGGAAAGTATGAGTGAAGGAGAGATGGGTAATTGGAGAGCGAATTGGGTGAGAGTAAGGGTAGAGTGGATGAAAATGAGGGGCAAGAAATGGGTGGGGGGGATAAGAGTGAGGGAAGGTGAGGCGGTTAATGAGAGAGAGGGGAAGAAGGTAGAAGTGAATTGGGAGGTAGGGAGGAACGATGGGAGAGTGAGGGAGGGTGAAGAGGAAATGGGTGAAGAAGGAGAGGAGCTGGGAATGAATAAGGGCGGGAGAGAGTAAGGGAGGAGGAGGATATAGGAAAGGTAGGGGAGTGAGGAAGGGGGAGGGTGGATGGGAGGGGAGGTAGAGTGGATGGATGCATTGATAAAGTGGGAGGCCTGAAGGTTATGGGTACTGGCCATGATAGATGGGTGGAGAGAGAGTGGAGGGGTGGGGTGGAAGACAGGTGGATGGAAGGGGTGGAGAAGGAAGAGAAGGAAGGTGGAGGAAGAAAGGGCGTAAAGAGGAGGGACGGTGCAAGGAAGAAATGACGTAGGAGGAAAAATGAGCGAGGTGAAAGAAAGGAAGGAGAGAGAGAGAGAGAGAGAGAGAGAGAGAGAGAGAGAGAGAGAGAGAGATGAAGTTAGTGTTCTCAGTCAGGAAAATAATATCCATAAAAATATATAACGAGAGAGAGAGAGAGAGAGAGAGAGAGAGAGAGAGAGAGAGAGAGAGAGAGAGAGAGAGAAATAGGTCCATCACTGTTTTATGAGCACCTACTCTGTTCACTTGTTAAGAGGGGATGGTCGGATGGATGGAGGGTGAGATAGAGAGAGAGGGAGTGGTTAGAGAGAGGGAGACAGAGGTAAAGAGGGGAGAGAGATTGATGAAGCAGGGGAGAAGAGGAAACGGACAAGGAGAGGAAAAGAAAGAGGAAGGTGAAAGCTGGAGAGACGGAAAGAGAAGAGAAAGAAGATGAAAGGGAGGAGATAAAGAGGAAAGAGAGAACTAGGGGAGAGAGATGGAGGGAGA
>NC_137014.1:38510910-38563410 GCF_032717465.1 Coenobita brevimanus
GTCTATCTCTTCTTCATTCTCTGTATATCCCCTGTTTCTTGTCTCTCCCTCCCACCTCTCTCCCTTTCTCCACCTCTCCCTCTTTCTCCATCGTCTATCCCCCCCTCCCACCACCTCTCCTTTTCTATACTCTATCTCTCCCTCTCACTCTCCATATCACCACCTCTCCCTCTTTCGTCCTCTTTCTCATCATCCCTCTTTCTTCTTTCCCTCTCATCATCCATTCTCCATCATTCACACACATCTCGTCTCCCTGTTCTCCATCCATCCTTCTCCCTTCTTCTCTCTCCCATATTTCCTTTGCCTCTCCCCACTCCACCCCTCTCCCTCCTTCTCTCCCTACTTCCCTGCCTCCCCTCTCTCTTCTCCCTGCAAGTGAAGCCATATACGGGCCTAATACGTGGGAATACCTCGCTGCCACACAGTGTAAACTTACCCTCACCCTCGTTTTACACTCGATCGATGCCTGCACAGCGATGGTGGTAGGGGTGCAAAAAAAAAAAAAATGAGAAAGAACACGAGAATATCAATAACAAATATACACAAATATAATACAAAACCACTGAAATGTGCTGTAGTGGTAGTTTAAGATAGGCGTGTAAAACAGTACCAGTTGAAAATTGAATTATAATATTCATCTTAATTATCACTCTCATCTTAAATATCGGGACCAACTGCCTAGCCCCGGGCTCCTACGCTCCTCGTGGGGCAATGTAGGGTTGTATGATGGATGGATGGATGGACAAGGGTTAGTTAGAAATTGAATTAAAATGCGAACCAATATTGAACTAAAATCGGACAAATTACCGTCAAGATAAAGTAATAAGAACAATATATACAGTAATCATACATCATGGTGTCAGTGGCAAATATAATAATAATAATAATAATAATAATAATAATAATAAAATAAAATAATGAGGTGCCAGATTTATGAGGGAGTCGGTGGTGCAGTGGTTAGAACATCCAGCGCGCAACTGAAAGAACCCTAGTGTGAACCGAGGAATGGTCAGACTGTTTGGCACGGACTGTTTCCCCCCTTGCCTTTGTTCACCTGGTCTTGTTTTAGGGGAGGATTAGGACTCAGGAGGAATTGATTGCCTGCCCTAATGAGTTTTTTTTTTTTTTTTTTTTTTTTTTTTTCGTCATTTTAGCTGTATATTTTTTGGGGGTTCGTCTTGGTGCGTGTGCTGTCGGTATGGTATGGTATGGTATGGTGGTTGTGGTTGTGGTGGTGATGGTAATAGGGTTGATAGTCGTAGTGTTCGCATGGTGGTAGTTGTGGTGCTGATGGTAGTGCTTGGGTGGTGGTGGTGGTGGCAGTGACGATTATGGTAGTGTTTGGATGGTGTTAGATGTGGTAGTCATGGTGGCAGGGCTGATGGTAATGGTAGTGATGGTGCTGATGGTAGTGTATGGGTGGTGGTAACAGTGGTAGTGGCAGCGAGCTGGTGGTGGTATTGGTAGTAGTATGGTTATGGTAGTTTTTTTTAATGATAGTTTTACATGGTACATACACTTCTGTCAATAGTCAAAGAACGAGATAAAATTAGTTAGTGGTGCTAATGGTATGGTACTTAATATGCTCTTTTCACTTTAACCTGGCCTAAAAGTGCCATCCCTCCATCATGAATTCTGAATTGTAATAAGAGGTTAACACTAGGACTTGATGCTACTGATGAAGGAAATACTATGAAACGAATGAAGAGCTGTATCACTTTCTTCTGCCACTGACCTACGTGAAATAAGCTGCAAAAGGACGAATATCTTGGCCAAGTTAAGGTGGAAACTCTATGGTATTGTGGTTACGGTGTGGTATTGTCAGCGGTAGTGTGGTGATGGTGCAGCGCCTTTTTCTAACCTGACAAAGATCCCATACATCTTTCAGTTCAGTTGATGGCCAGGTACAGTCAAAATGGAGGGTCATTTTCACTAGTAACAAAGGAGACTCATTCTTACCTCTTCAGACATCGTATTTCATGCAGCTACGGCTTCTTACCCTTGAAGTTATGGGGCCTAGTTGTGTCAGGTAAAAATAATGAAAGTAAACTGACTATATTTATGTACAGGATATATTTCTTCTGACGGTCAAAGAATTAATTGAAAAAAAAAGTTGTATGTTAAAGGGCTTGTATACACCTTCGCGGACTCTGTTTTAATAATGTGTACTTAATGTGCTGTCAGTCAGAGGCCGAGGTGAAGTTAACGCTGGTGACGACACTGGATACGAGATGTCAGCGGTGAGATGAGTAGCAGTGTTGGGTTGCTGCTCACAGGCCTAGGCGCGCACACACACACACACACACACACACACACACACACACACACACACACACACACACACACACACACACACACACACACACACACACACACACACACACACACACACACAGAGAATATTGGAATGCAAGACAGTAGGAAAGTTTGAGAGGTGAGGAGGTGAGAGGAGAGTGAGAGTGGGAGTGAGTGTTGGACTGTGGTGGTGGTGGTGGTGATATTTGTGGTGGTGAGAAGAAAATGAGAACATAGCGTAAAAGAGAAGACAGGATAAAAGAGAGAGGAGAGAAAGAGAATTAGATGTGGTGGTTGCGGTGGTAGTGGTAGTGGTAGTGACGGGGAATGTGGTAGCTGTGATGATAGTGGTGGTTGTGAGGAGAGGAGAGGAGACGAGACGAGACGAGACAAGAGGTGGGGAGAGAAGAGAGAGTTGTGGTAGTGGTGGCGGTGGTGGTGGTAGTGAGAACGACAGGGAATGCGACTGTGGTGGTAGTGGTAGCTGTGTTGGTAAAGAGAGGAGCGGAGAAGAGTAGAGAGGAGAGAGTTACAGTAGTGATGGTGGTGGTAGTGGGAGTAAGAGGAATGTGGTGGTGGTGGTGGTTGTGGTTGTGGTGATGAGGAGAGACGAGGAAAAAAAGACAAGACAAAACACAATACAGATGAGAGAGAAGAGGAGAGGAGAAAGGGTTGTTGTAATGGTGATGGTGGTAGTGGAAGTGAGGCGCATGTGGTGGTGGTAGTGATGGTAATGATGGTTGTGAAAAGAGAAGAGAAGAAGAGAGGCGAGAAAGAAGAAGAGAGAGGAGGGGAGTGGAGAAAGAGTTGTGGTAGTGGTGGTGGTGGTAGTGGGAGTGACAGGCGGGTGTGGTGGTGGTGGTGGTGGTAGTTGTGGTTGTGAGGAGGTAACCACATTTCCAGGGTTGCCAGACACGGCCACCCGCGCCTCCCTGTCAGCGCAGCCTCATCCCACCAAGAAAAACAAACACCACACAGAAAAACAAACACCAAACGACGAACTCATAAAACAAGCACATATGATCGGATAACGGGCATTTATTTACAGTATATTTTCTTTACATTTTAAGCGTATAACGAACATAACAAAGAAAAAACAAACAGCAAACGACAAACACATAAAGCAAGCACATAATAATCGGAAAACAGCGCATTAATTAAGGTGAATTTCGTCGACATTTTTAGTGTATGTATTCACTTGAGGCAAAAAATAAAATAAATAATGAAATAATCTGCACATATTTTCCATGATATTTTATGATTTATTTAACGCACAGACAACAATATAATTTTTTCCTATTTTATTTTTTTATTTTTTTATTTTTTTTATCTTGCTACTTCCAGACTTCATTTAGAGTAGGAAAACAGCCTCTATAAACCTTCAAATGACGACTGTTTTCACCTGAAGTTGTGGCAGTGGTGTTGATGGTGGTGGTGGTAGTGGTGGTGGTGGTAGTGGGATTGATGGGCGAGTGTGGTGGTGGTGGGTATTGAGAAGGGAGAGAGAGAGAGAGAGAGAGAGAGAGAGAGAGGATTTTATTCAGCTTGGTAATATTCTTGTCGTTCAGGGGAAGTAACTGACTTCCCAACCCTCAGAAGAGAACATAAATCTTACTATAGTTTTATTTATTGGTATATTTATTTATTTTTTTATTGATTTATTTTTGCTATAGGGCGAATATACTAGTTCAGGTGTAGTCTTTCGTCTTGTAAGGGTAAAGTCAGATTTCATCGACATTTCGGAGATTTTATTAAGATTCTCAGGATCGTATGACTCAGCTAAAAAAAAAAAATCCGCGTTAGCTGGAACAGATTGGTATGTGTGAAGAGGCGGTCGTTACTGAGTAGGGACAGCTGGCTGGATGTACTCTTTTCGAGGCCACCCCTCACAGGTGATTGCGTTGTCCAACAGACAGACTCTTGAGGGGTAAAAATTGTTATCTCTGTGGAATTTGTTAGAGTCCACAATATATATATATATATATATATATATATATATATATATATATATATATATATATATATATATATATATATATATATATATATTTTTTCATTGCACCCACCATCCACTCACTCGATGTAGAGCTGCCTTTTGACAGGCAAATGGTTTCTTGTAGTCCAGGAAATCATTCACTACGATGGGTGGTAACCATATAACTCAACAGACGTCTGGTGGTGTGGTGCGATAAGGCACTCCACCCAGCTGTGGCCCTGAAGAGTTTACATCCGATGGGTGGTTGGGGTTGATGGCTAATGTAATACCACTCAGGGAAAAGCAACTGGTCAACATCTTCTTTAAATGTCGGGATTTAGTAGCCCAAACCCAGGTGTTTACGCTTCTTAAGCACTGGCAAATCCATCAGTTTCTTTAACCAATGTGCACCCAGTGTCCTCAGAACTGGACGGAACTGGGCATTATCAAAAGTTAATAAAGAAGGGAACCCCGGGGTATGGACCTATAAGCTCCGCGACTATGAGCCGATTGGCGGAGGGCAGTACGTCCAGTATCCTTCCAGCACAGTCCCTCACACAGGAACCCTGGGAGCTGGTGGGTTATGGGGCAACAAGGAGTGATTATACTGCATATGTGTGTATGTATGTAATGTATGTATGTAATGTGTTTATGTATGTCTGCATGTATGTATGTATGTATGTATGTATGTAATGTGTGTATGTATTTATGTATGTGTGTGTGTATGTATGTATGCTACCACCAGGAGATTATGATGAGCTTGTGAAAGGCCTCTCGCGATGAAAGAGTTAAAGTAAGCTGTTTCTGACCTCCTTCACCACCAAGCGCCTATGTGCTGAATAAAATCGTCTGGTTTTAGCTGAAATAGAATACAAGAGCTGTTCCAGTCATGAGAGGGCCAACCGCTATGAACTCTCTCTCTCTCTCTCTCTGGTAGGACGTCGTGTTGAATTTCCTGATAGAATTTTTGAGGTTAGTTGGTAGCGAATATTTTTTTTTCTCCGCTATTCCAATCTCTCTCTCTCTCTCTCTCTCTCTCTCTCTCTCTCTCTCTCTCTCTCTCTCTCGTCGCTTCGTGTCCCTTCCCTTGTGTTTATTTTTGACACAGGCTGTATCGTGTGTTATCTCCCCTCTTCTCCTGTTTGTTTTTCTACCCGCTCTTCTTCGTGACTATCTTTTTTTGCCCAGTATTCTGTCTTTTCTGTTCTCTTTTTCTTAATCCCTTCTTTTTACCCTCCACCTCCTCCTCCTCCTCCTCCTCCTCTTCATCATCATCATCATCATCATCATCATCATCATCATCATCATTTTTGCATTCCAGCCCTTCCTCTTCTCGCTTACCATGCTTTTTTTTTATTCCTCTCCCCCCTTGTCGTCTCTGCCTTTACCCTCCTCTTCCTTATCATTATTCTTGACACAGCCTGTATCGAGACCTCAGTATATTGTGTTATCTTCCATCTTCCTTATTCTCTTGATTTTCTAAACCACTTATTTTAGTATTTTTATTTTATTTTTTTTTATTTTTCCCTCCTCCTGCTGCTTCTACTCTTCTTCTTCTTCCTCCTCCTCCTCCTCTTGCTTCTGCTCCTCCTCCCTCCTCATTCCCTCCTATTTAGTCTTTTCATCATCTTTCTTCCTTCCCTCCTCTTAACTCTGATATTCTCTCTCTCTCTCTCTCTCTCTCTCTCTCTCTCTCTCTCTCTCTTCCCGTTCCCTGCTCTGTCCCTTTTTTCATCTCCGCTCTCTTCCTTCCCTCTCCTTCTCTCACACATTGTCTTCCCCTCTACTTTATCTGTCTTCTATCTTCCTCCTCCTCTCCTCATTCCCTCTGCTTCCTTATAATTATTTTTGACACACCCTTTAACCTAGCCTTATTTTATTGTTTTTATCTTCCCCTATATAACTTATTCTCTTCCATGGTTTTATTCAACAGTCTAATACCTAGTGATTCTTTTTTATTTTTCTTTATATTATACCATTATTCTTTATGCTTCCTAATGTGTCTTTCCCTTTTCTTTATTCTTTCTCTTTTCTCTCTCCCTTATCGCTCCACGTTCTCTTCCTTTATCTCTTTCATGTATATTTCTTCTCCTGTTATATACCCTCTTTTTTGGTTTCCCTCCTCTTTCTCTTTTTGCTCTCTTTTTTCTTTTCCGTTTATTTCTTCCTCTTTCCTTATTTATTTTTCGGCTTCTTATTCTGTCTTCCCTCTATTTCGTTGTCTTCCCTCCTCCTCCTCCTCATTCTCCTCCTCCTTCTCCTCCTCCTCCTCCTCCTCCTCCTCCTCCTCCTCCTCCTCCTCCTCCTCCTCGCTTTAACCCTCCTTTCTCCTTTCTCTACCGCTCTGCACTCTTATCTTTCCAACCTCCCTCTTCCCACTTGGTCCCCCCTCCCTTCTCTTGCTTCCCCCTTCGCCTTCCCGCCCCCTCTCCTCTTCCTTTTCTTCCCATCCCCCTCCTGTCCATTCCTTCACCCTTTCCTTCCTTTCACCCTTCCCTCTTCTCCCCTTCTCCTCCCTTCCATCCCCCCTTCCCCTCTCCCCCTTCCCGTCTCCCTCTCCCCCTCCTTCCTATCTTCCTATTGTCTCCTCTCCTCTTCCTCCTCCTTACCCCTCTTTCCGTTTTCTTCCTTCTTGCTTTGGCTGCGTTTTTTGTGGTTTCGTACAAGTCAGTCTCATTTAAGTAAACACGGGTTCTGCCCCAGTGGAGAGACGCAGGGAGGAGGAGGAGGAGGAGGAGGAAGAGGAGAAGGAGGAGGAGGAGGAGGAGGAAGAAGAAGAAGAAGAAGAAGAAGAAGAAGAATATCAGGAGGAGGAGGAGGAGAAGGAGAAGGATAATGATGATGAACTTAAATAAAAAGATGGAAACGAGGAGGAGACGAGAGAAGAGGATGGTGATGAGGAAGGAGTAGACAGAGAGAGAGAAAAAAAGGAAGGAACTAAGGGAATAGGAGTGCGCAGGGTATATACGAGGAAGATTGGAAAGATTGGAGGAAGAGAGAGCGCACAGGAGCGTCTTAACATGTGATTTACCGATAGCAGGAGGAGTATTAGTCTTTCACGAGGTTGTCTTTGGTATCTGCTGGGGTAAACTAGGTAAGGGAAAATCTAAAACTGACATGGAAAAGGAAGGGAAATATATGAGCATGGCTTTTCCTTTCCTGCACCTCTCTCCTTCACCACCATCACCACGCGACCACTGTTACATCACCACCACCTCCACCAGCACCACAATTTCCACCAACACCACCACGGTCTCATCACTCCCATCCCTACCATCACCACCACAGTTACATTACCACCACTACCTTCACCACAGTCACATCACCACCACTTCCACTCTCCCACCACCATTACATTACCACCACCATCATCACCAACTCTCCCTCGGGCGTAATAGCTGTCAGAAAAAAAAAGCAAACACCATAGTTTTAGGAAAGAACAAACATGGAAATTTTAATCTGAAACACAAACTAAGAACTTCTATTATTGTATCTCTACTTAATGTCTAGTTTTAATAAAGGAACAAAGAGACAATAAAGCCGTAATAACTCTTTCATCTCTCATCAACGCATCATCTTCCAGTCGTCAGTGTATGCTTCAGTATCGTAAAAGCACAATCAGCCGAGTTACTTGACCTCTGTGTCGTCGAAACTGATGTATAGCCAAATTTTTTTTATGTATCAGGAGCTTTTGCATTGAGAATTGTTTGTGGAAGCCTTCTCTGCTGTTTCAGTGCGAGTGGGGAAGAGAGGAGGAGAGAGAAGAGAAAAGAGGAGTGAAGAGAAAAGAGAAGAGGGGAGAGAAGAGAAAAGGGAGGAGGGGAGAGAAAAGAGAAGAGAAGAGAGGAGGGGAGAGAATAGGAAAGAGAAGAGAGGAGGGGAGAGAAGAGAAAAGAGAAGAGAGGAGGGAAGAGAAGAGAAACGAGAAGAGAGGAAGGGAGAGAAGAGAAGAGGGGAGAGGAGGCAGTGTGTCTGTATGTGTGTTGCGGGGGGGGGGGAGGGGAATAAGAACCCTCTGAAGGTTGGGTACAGAGGAGTACAGGAAAGATACTTATCATCCTTTCATGAGACTTTTTATGTAATTTTTGCTGCCTCTCAGTGATCTGTTGTAGTGAAAGGGACTAATTAGAGATGGTTTCTTTTCTCATCACGACAAGAAGTGTCTCCCAAGGTGGATAAAATCGTTTGGTGGTAGCAGTGTTAACTCGTTCACTGCTAGGACATTTATTTTTATTATTACTCATAGTGTCATGTATTTTTAACAATCATTTTTTTTTATAGGACGGGTCACTAACCTCCCTCAAACCTTTTAGTCGCCTCTCTATCCCAGGGAATGAATCTCGCTTGCTTACTAGAGTTGTGGATGTGTAACGGTTTCATCGCGGACCTAAACTTGATATATGTGATCGAGTCCCCGGCCTGGGAGTGTTGTGTACGGCCAGCTACTGGGGTTTGGGACTCACACTACTTCTTCCATGAGAATACCTCCCAAGTATAGGGGTCACCAGCCACTTCTTACATACTCTGAAATGATATGGGCTTGTGAAGTGAATGGAGAGTGATTTGGCAGGGAGAGTGCATGTGAGTAAGGCGGAGGCCAGGAGGGAGGGAGGCTGTGAGACCGAGGATGAGGAGAATGGCCTAGGTGGAGTTATTTAAATGAAAGTGATATGCAGTGGTGGGAGAAGTGCCCAATGACGATGGATAGGGCTACGTGGAGCTGATATGTTTGTGGCCACCCCGTCCAGGAGTAAGGCGTCTGGCAGTAGACAGGCAGATTATATTCATCTCAGGGAGAAGCAGCCTTAGCCAACCCATTCAGTCTGAGAGTTGATCGTCTGATATCGTAGTGAGGAGATAAGAATATTATGGACGTCCTCATATTGAAAGAGTAACAGGAAGTCTATTGAGGTTTTCCACTGGGATAAACTAAATATGATGAACATGGGAGGTAAGTGGGTGAAAAGAGAATAGAAAAGAGGATGGTTGTCCCCCACCCAACTAGTCCAGACACAGCTGCTTTAACCGGTGCTTCTGAACATTTTTCGCTGCTTAAGACGCCACGTGCCACAGCCGTTCTGGTAGTCAGCCACCGTGTATAAAAATGAATACCACAACTACTTTACCCTTGTATGTGTGTATTGTAAAGGCCGGTTAGCGCACACCTGACATGAGCGGGCAGCTTCTCTAAACACACTAAAATTACCTCCCCATTTTCACCCGATTCCAATATACCTAAACGCTGTGGTCGGCGTCTCAATACTCCTTTGCCCTGCCTCCCATTTTGGTGCCGTCTGCAAGTCTGGCTACTTTGGAAACGAGTCTTGTTTCTAAATCGCCGATAAAAATAGTTAAAAAGAGAACAGGTCCCAGCGCCGATCCTTGGGGCACCCCACTCTCCACTTCAGGCCAGTCCAAAGCTTCTCTCCGATTATTATATCACATTATCTGAGATTTGTGAGCAAATTTCCGATCCGTGAGTTTATTTTATCAGCCAGACTATAGCCCTTTATCTGGCATATTTTTAGCTGTTGTTGTGTTTAAATCGGGTGTTTATTTAGTTTATTATGGGGGAACCGTATTGAAAGCCTGCTGAAAATCTAAATATAGAAGAGTTTTATAGAGAACAATGAGAGAAGGGATGCGAGAGGGAGGGTGTGTGGAATGTGGGGAGGGGAGGGGAGGATAGAGGGAGGAGCAGGAGAGAGAACAGTCTGAGAGGGGAGTAGAGGAGAGGGCAATAGAAAGGCGTCTAGGAAGAGAAGAGGGAAATGGGTAGGGTAAGGGATGGGAGGAAAGGGTGGAGAGGAAGGGAGGGGAAGGAATGAATGGAGAGGAAAGTAGGGGAGAAACAGAGTAGAGAGGAGGGGAGGGGAGAGGAAGGAAAAAGTAGAGAGGAAGGGAGGGGAGGGAAAGAGTGGAGAAAAAGGTAGGGGAAGGAAAGAGTGAGGAGGAGAGGGGGACGAAAGAGTAGACAGGAGGGAAGGGGAGAGGGAAGTGTGCCTGGGAAGAGAACAGGAGAGTGTCCATAAAGTGAAGAGAGAGAGAGAGAGAGAGAGAGAGAGAGAGAGAGAGAGAGAGAGAGAGGTGGGTGGTAGGAGGGGAGTCATTACGTTGAATTACACATTCCACACTGCATCACAACCCTCGCTGTCGGGAATCAGGAGCTACCCGCCTCTCTGTCTCTGTCTCTCTCTCTATTCTTTTCATTTTCTTGCTTTCTTTTCCGTGTGTCGTTATTTCTTTGCTTTACATTTTTTTTTAGTTTTTTTTTTAGTTGTGTGTCCGTTTGTTTGTTTGACTTTGTCTGTCTAGTTTTTTTCCCTTAGTCCGTCTGTCTGTCTCGGTCTCCTTCTGTCTGTCTGTCTGTTCGTTGTATCTTCTGTCTGTATGTCTGTCTGTCTGTCTGTCTGTCTGTCTGTCTCTCTCTCTCTCTCTCTCTCTCTCTCTCTCTCTCTCTCTCTCTCTCCCTCTCTCTCTCTCTCAGGTACGTGTATCCTTCCATCTTGCATATTAATATCTCCGTATGTGATTCTTTCCTTTTTTTTTTCTCATTCTTTTTTTGTTTGCCTTCCGTGCATTTGTCTTCCTCCTGACGTGGCTGTGTGCATGCATAAATTATTACTACTTTCTATTTAGATTAGCCTCCCTTCCGCTTCTCCATTTTCTACGCCCGCGGACAATAATCCCTTTACATGTCTGGGGTTCGGAATTAATGAAGCGAGATTATAAGGCTTCCAGTGCACGTTAACCCTCTCATGTCCCGGATGATTCTAGTATTCTTTTCTAGCTAACGTCAGTCGATTGTATTTATTGAACGAGTCAGTGTAAAAACTATAGTACATTCATATTAACTTGGCCCAAATTTTTATCCATTCCCAGCTTATTTCACGTAGCTCAGTGGCAGGAAAAGACAGTCCTATGGCGCCACCTCTATTCTGTAGCCCTTCTTCGTGACTACCATCATATTCTCGTGCTGATCTATTGCTATGACTAAGCATTCAAGGTGGAGGGATGGCAATTTTAGGCCAAGGTAAGGTGGACGGAGTATAGTATCACGAACCTCCTCATGGTTTGGACAACCCTAGTATTCTATTCCAGGTAACGACAGTCGATTTCATTCAGCTGAGAGTGAGTCCTAGGAGCCTGAGAGTGTTGATATTGCGGTATTTAGTTTAGCAGTATCACCTCAGGCCAGTCGTTCCTAATCCCTGGGTCGCTACACCAAATTTGGTCGCCATGTCATATCGAGTGGGTCGGCAAGGATCTGTTGTGACTCTCCGAACATTCCTTCGTAGTCCACCAGTGCCGCACCAAGGAACCAGATGCCCACAGTGTATTGAGATTCACAATAGGTTTTATTAGGGAGAAGGAAGTTAACGTGATTAAACCTTCTCTCCTCAGTCCGCAAACTCGTATAGTTGTCTACTTTATACTGTGTATATATATATATATATATATATATATATATATATATATATATATATATAGAGAGAGAGAGAGAGAGAGAGAGAGAGAGAGAGAGAGAGAGAGTGCTGAAGTAGATTGAGCTTCCTTCCGCTTGTGTGTGTGTGTGTGTTTTGATATGTTTGTACGTGGATTGTGATTGTTTTCAACGTTGTAATTAAGTGCGCGAGATAAATGTTTGACCCAAAATCGAGGCATTCTTTAGCATTCTCCATCCAGTTCTTGTCATCCCCAGACGATTTTTTCGGAGCTGGAGAAATTTTTCGAAATGGGTGGGTTAAGCATAGCCTTCACAAAATCGTCTGAGAAAACAAAGAAAGAGTAAAAGTACAAAAACTGCTTCATGTTTTCAAACGTAAGTTCTTGTGCTTAATGTGTTTATTTTTGCCCCAGATTGTTTAAGATTTTTTCATTTTGTTTTACCTTTTAAACTTATTTTTCTTTAGTTTTAAATCAGAAAATACTCAGCCCCTTCAACCCCAGGAAAGCAGTTTATTCTTTCTACATCCATGCGATTTTATTCATCTCAGGAAAACCGTCTGTAGTAATATGGCTGAATGAAGGCTTGTATAATCTTTCATGATTTTTTTTTATTTTGGTCTTTTTCTTCATACATTATCCTTCAGTTTATTTTATTCAGCTTAGGAAAACCGTCTGTGGTAAATAGTTTAGTGTAGGCTGCATCTAATTCTTCTAATTCTAAAGTCTCCCCTAAGTGAATAGTTTTTTATTATTTATTTTTTGGTAAAGCTAGACTCACGAAAATTAAGTCATGGTAGTGAAGGGTGTCATTATCTTTTCATACCTTAGATGTCATTGAACTGGAGTGATGGGGCTGTTGTGTGTGTGTGTGTGTGTGTGTGTGTGTGTGTGTGTGTGTGTGCATACTAACCTGTGGATGAATTTGTGTACGAAAGTGTGTATGCACAGACCTGTACATGGGAGTTTACATATTTACCTTTGCTTGTGTGTATTATGTTCGTGGGTGTGCGTGCATGCGCGTACATGAGATTGTGTGTATTTAGATGCGAGGTAATAGTGTACACGGGGATGTTGTCTCCGTAGGAATGTGTATTGTGCGTGGGATTGTGTGTGTGTGTGTGTGTGTGTGTGTGTGTGTGTGTGTGTGTGTGTGTGTGTGTGTGTCTGCTTGTATGAAAGGGTCATTGTGTGTATTCGTGTGCATCTGAGTTAGTGACATTGTGTTCAATTTCCTTGAGGTTGTGTGTGTGTGTGTGTGTGTGTGTGTGTGTGTGTGTGTGTGTGTGTGTGTGTGGGTGGGTGGGTGTGTGTGTCCCCTAGATGGCATGTGCGTGTTTTTATGTGTATGTGTCCCCAAGCTTAAATGTACGTTTGTGCGTGTCCCCGAGGTTGCGTGTGTGTGTGTGTGTGTGTGTGTGTGTGTGTGTGTGTGCGGGCAGGAAGCAGGCGGCAGTGGAGCGAGACCGAATAATATGGCGTGTAATACCCTTCAAGTTTTTTTTTTTTTTCCCTTTCCGTGTCTGTGTTTTTTCTGTATGTGTTTTTTTCCGGTAATGTGTACCGTTCGTGTGTGTGTGTGTCGGGGTTATATGTTTGTGTTGTGTGTGTGTGTGTGTGTGTGTGTGTGTGTGTGTGTGTGTGTGTGTGTGTTTTGTGTTTGTATGTGTGTGCGTGTGTGTGTGTGTGTACCTTGGACTGAGTCGGTGCCAGATGCTTGTTGTGTGTGTGTGTGTGTGTGTGTGTGTGTGTGTGTGTGTGTGTGTGGTCTGCTTCTGAATAAAATTATCGACTGGTCTATCTGCAGTAGTGTATTGCACGATTATCTCTGTTCCTGCTTGCAACTCACAGTCCTCCTTCGTGTGTCCACCTCTCTAATGCAAAAGTTTACCAGTTCTCTTAGACCTTCATGTATACTCGTTCAGTTGGTCTTCCTCAGTCTGTCTTTCCCACTGCCTATGACCTCTAGCCTTTTAATCTATCTATCTATATACCTAGGCTGCTTCCCCCAAGGAAAGGGAGGTAGCCGAGACAGGACGACACACTCTCCATTTACTCATCCATTTAAACACATTCATTCACATCTTAGCCCCAAAGGGGAGAACGGACAGATCCTCACCGCACCACACCGCACAAGGGTCAACTGCGCAATGCAATCAGTGACATCCGCAGCAGGGCCCGACAGCAGAGCTGGTTTACCCCTGCCACATCATAACATACCCATCCCCTTACCCGCACCTGACCTGACTAGCTTTAAAAACAACATATATGGGCATCTCGAAGTGAAAGGACCCTGAGCTTTGAATTTCTTTTTGGTTTAATTTTCTTTGGAAGGGACCTGTTATACGCTTCTCAGCCTTGGGTTCTTTCTTGTTGGGATGCAAAAAGGACTGTCCCTACTCAGTAACGATCCTTCTTCCCACACCACGCCTCTCTGCCTTATGTACGAGTGGTCAGCAAGAATGTAAAGACACCGTAGCCATTAGACTCATGAATATCGTGGTTCTGTGCGGTATCTGCGTGGATCAGGATGTGAAGGGAAACTCCTCTCTCTCCCTCTTAAGCCTTTTTTTTCCTCCCTGTCTTTCTCTCCTGCCTCTTTCTCCTTCTTTTCCTCTTATGCCTCTTTTTCTCCCTGTCTTCCTTTTATTCCTCTTCTTCTCACTTCCCCCCTTTATGCCTCTTTTTCTCCCTTTCTCCCGCCGGTAACTGATCATCCTCTCCCTTTCTTTTTTCTCTTCCTCGTGCTCTTCGCTTCCTCTCCCCTTCCTTGTTTCCTCCCTCTTTCGGTTATTTTTTCCTCCCCTTCCTTTCACAGACGCTGTTTCCATCCCTCCATCTTTTCTCACTTTCCTTCTTTATTTCTACGTCTTTCTGTCTCCCATTCGTTAGACTCTTCCTTCCGTCTTTCCTCCATCTCTCCCGTTTGCACCCTCTTACTCGCCTTTTCATCTCCCTTCTCTCTTTTCTCGATCTCATCATCTCTTTTCTCCATCTCCTCCGCTCTCTTTCCATCGTCTTTCCCTCTCCTTCTCATTTTCCTGTGCCTTCCCTTTCCTCTGTCCTCCATCCGCCTCGACGAAATTGCTCTGCCTCATAGGTTTGTGTGTGTACTTGTGCATATAAACGTACGTGTGCTTCTCTTTGCGTGTGCGTGTGTATGTGCATTATATGTCTGTACGTACGCATGTGTGTCTGAAGCGTCTTGTTATGCATGATGTAACCTGCGGGATGAAATTGAGGGGGATGGAAATCAAGAGGAGAAGGAAGAAATGGAAAACCTCAGGACTAAAACAAACACGCTGACTGATTGACTGACCGATCTGACTGACTGACTGAGCAGAACTTAAGTAAAACTACCCCAGAGGTCATCGGCCCGGTGGGAATCCTGAGTTGTGTGTGTGTGTGTGTGTGTGTGTGTGTGTTTGCGTTGAGGATCCGAGTGTGTTTGCATATATTATCACCTGATTGTTTTGCTTGGGTCTGGTGGGGGTGGTGGAGATGTTTGCTGTGCGGTGGAAGTGACGCTGGAGTAACCATGTTTACCCACGCTTGGCGGAGTGTGGAGCACCGTACCGCACAGTAGGGGTGGGTGGGGGAGGGAGGGGAACACACCCACCTTGAGCGCCTGGCCGAACACTGTGCAGAGGAGCGTTGTGCTGGAGTAGTCACCAAGCCACCCCTCTAGCCACTTCACCCCGATAACGTGTTCTCTATATTATTGCCATTACCAGACAATTTCGTTTATTCCGGAAGATACTTTTTGGACTGGGGGAGTTAGATTTAGTGTTCATTCATATCTTCACTACTAGAGGTGTGTCCTAAATTGAACAAAATCATCTGGTAGAAAAATAGAATACAAAACCACGTCATCGAATTGAAGGGCTTAAAATTTTCACTGCCTTAGATGCAGACTCCAATATTAACCCTCAGAGAAGAGCAAAGTCTGGCCTTAGCGACATTAAATACATCAGTTACCAGACGCCGTTTAGGAGAGAAGTGGGTGTTGAATTTTGTCTTGATAATTACATGCTCTTACGTAATGTTCACCCCATGTCGAGTTTCCCTTCTATTTTTCATTACTTATTCACAACCAGACGTCTGATGCAAGTCAAGGAGCAACATCTGGCGGTAACAGCAGTAAAAGAAACGCGCTGGCAGTGAAAAGGCAGATAAAGAATGCATCTAATCACATTTCGCGCCTGTGGTTTGCAAGAGGAAAATATAATAGACATCCTGCCAGTATTGCAAACTCACCGTATTCCATCACAATCATCGAGTCTCCCAAAAAGTTTCCCGTTTTTTTTTTTTCAGTGGCCCTGTCTTCATTCTTTTTCTTGTTCTTTTTCTGTTCTTTGCGTTTTTTTCGTCTATGTGTTTTTTTCTCTTGCTTTGTATTAGTCTTGATATTTTTTCTCATTTTTTTTGTGTTATTTCCAAGATTCTGCACTTATTAGTGCTGTCAATTTTTCCCTCATCACTCGTTCTGTAAGAGAGAGAGAGAGAGAGAGAGAGAGAGAGAGAGAGAGAAATTCTGGGGCTCATTGAGTAAATTCTGGTCTCCCCACAAGACAAGCGTGACGCGGGAGGAGGTGGAGGAGGGGAGGAGGAGGAGGAGAAGGAGGAGGAGGAGGGGGAGGAGGAGGAGGAGGAAGAGGAGGGGGAGGAGGAGGAGGAGGAGGAGGAGGAGGAAAAATCATTGGAGTACAGAGGGCGTATAGAATGGATAGAAAAGAGGAAGCATGAAAATAAGGAGAGGGAGAGGAAGTAAGAAAGAGAGAGGATAGGAAATGGATGATGATCAAGGCAGATGATAGGGAAAAGAAAAACAGAAAAGGACTGAAAAGAGGAAGTAGGAAACGAAGGAGATGCAGATGAGTCAAGAGAAAGAGAGAGAGGAAGATAGGAAGAGTAGGAAGGTGTCGATAAAAAAGGAAGACAGAAGGAGTAAGGAGGCAGTAAAGAGAGGAAGATAGGAAGAGTAGGAATGAGTCAGTAGAAAGAAAGGAAGATAGGAAGAGTAGGAAGGAGTCAGTAGAAAGAAAGGAAGATAGGAAGAGTAGGAAGGAGTCAGTAAAGAGAGAGGAAGATGGGAAGAGTAGGAAGGAGCCAGTGAAGAGAGAAGCTAGAAAGAGTAGGAAGGAGCAAAGAGAGAAGATAGGAAGAGTAGGAATGAGTCAGTCAAGAGAGAGGAAGATAAGAAGAGGATGATGATAAAGGCGGATGATAGAGGAAGGGGAAGCAGAGGGAGACGGCATAAAGCAGCGTCACCCACCACTCGTCTCCCGCTGTCTGGCCATAACCGCAGCCGCAGACCCACTGGATTACCCCGCAACATTCCCCTCACCGCACCACCCACACCCACACCTGCACACTCACACCCTCTCACCTTCACATTCTCACCCTCACACTCACCCACTGTCACCCTCACGCTTACACTCTCTCACCCTCACTTTCACACACTCTCACCTTCACACTTACGTCGCTCTCACGTTACACCTTCAGAACTATATATTGCTGTCGTGCCTCCCTCACTGCCATCATCATTATCGTCATCGTTTCGGGTGTATTCGTGTTCATAATAATCATCTTCATCATCATTATGCTTTTGTCGTCAACCTCACATTGGACTTTCACTCTTATATTGCACACACACACACACACACACACACACACACACACACACACACACACACACACACACACACACACACACACACACACACACACACACAATACACGCACGCACACCCAGGGAAACAGCAAGCAGTCATAGGCTTACCAACAACTCACACAGAACAAGCAACAGTCACTCACATAATTCAGGACGGAACGTTTGTGAGGCCTGCACGCAAAATACTGACAAAATAAAATAGAATACCAAAGCACAAATAATAAAAAATAACGAGTATAGCAGAAGGTAAATAAAATAAAAGATAAACGCACTGAAGTAAGAATATACAAAAATAAATAGTTGCCCGTTATGTTTATTTTCAGAAATCCATGACGAAGAGTTTTGATATTCTGTTGGTCTTGTTTACCGTAACTCTGTATTGTCTTTTATTCGGTTCTTCATGAACAACAGGACACTGACGCAATTTACACCACTTTTGCCACGACTTATTTTTTGCGTTTTAAAACCGCTTAGGAAACTCTTTTCGAACTTTGGTGAATCCACCACACTTGAAAGTTGTACTCCACGTATGGAAAGTCGTAAAAAAAATAAATAAATAAACATGGCTGAGAGCCTGCAAAATTTGCCCTTTCCAAAGGAAAGTGAAGCAAGAGAAAACCAGATTCAGGATTTGTTCGTTTAAATACCTGGACACATCGCATTTATAAAACTGGTGGTCAGAGCAGTGGGAAAGACAGACATTTCCAGAGTTGACCAGTTCCACTAACAAAAGGCTGAGAGTGCTTTTGAGAGACAGACAGATAAAGGGTGGGAGTGTGTAGCAAGACGGGTGCTGCGTACCCTCCCAGATAGAATTGCTGGAGATTAAACGTGAAATGAAGGCACAGAAGAGGGATTGAAACGGTAGGGGATAGTTTGGAAATTAAAGATCTGTGACTGACTCTGTCAAAGGCCTTTGAGATGTCCAGCGCATTAACAAAGATTTCACCGAAGGCCCGAAAAGATAATATTATTGACCAAGATAATGCAAGAAGAACGTATAGAATTAATGTTTATAGACAGCACGAGGGTATTTAAAGCAGAGAGTCAGTTTTAGGTCCATGCATCCCTTAAAATACGACCCCCTATAGTCAATGTTACATCCGGGTCCCTAATTTTACTTTAAGATCAGTGGAGCGTCCCTACCTCTCGGCTGGCAGTTACTATGCATAAGCTGGTGTCTGGTGTTTTCAGTTTTGCGGACGTCCTAAGATAAAAACCAACTGGCCTCCTGACTAACTTAATCAGATTACACCAGCTTAGGTCATGAGGAGACACGACACCCACACACCAGGAGACGAGAGGCACGACACTCACACAACTACACAGGCACTGAAATACCCCACCCCGGCCCGTCTCTCTCTCACACACACACACACACACACACACACACACACACACACACACACACACACACACACACACACACACACACACACACACACACACACACACACACACACACACACACACACACACACACACACACACACACACACACACACACACACACACACACACACACACACACACACACACACACACACACACACACACACACACACACACACACACACACACACACACACACACACACACACACACACACACAACAGCAATCCAGAACACCCACTCTCGATGCTAACTGCCTGTTCTTCATCGCTCAAGAACAGATAACACGGCCAGAACAGTTCGTACCCCACCAGCACACACGCCTCATTCGGGTCCTTTGCACGTACGCCCAAGAGACACTGCAAATGACACTGCAACACTTCTCCCACACTCATTACACCCACGGCTTATTAGTGTAGCCAGAAGTTAAAGAGAAAACACATTGACGCCATTCAGAAGTTGTTAATACAGCCAGAAATACATTGAAAAATATTGACAACATCCACAGCTTACTGATGTAGCCAAAAATTCATTAAGAGTTTATTAATTCAGCCAAAAATACACCAAAACCGTATTAATACAGCCAGAAATCCATTAAGAGCTTATTATTACACACACACACACACACACACACACACACACACACACACACACACACACACACACACACACAGATGCAAGCCATGAGCAAGGAAGTTTCGGATTGTAAAGGACGAGAGAAATTTACATAAAACACTCACTTATTCGACAAAAACACAAGTATGAAAACACAACACAAGATACCAAAGCTTTAGATGTAATGAGAAATATATATAAAATTTAAAATAAATAAGAAGAAAAGTCCTTTTAACCAAGGCACAAGATTCTGGCCTTATAAATGAAGAAATAAATATGTTTATCTGTCTCTCTTTCAATCTATCCCTCCTTCTGTCTGTCTATCTATCCATCGATCAGTCTATCTCTCTAAAACACAGTGTACAAGATTCTTCGTTTATATATTGCCGGAAAAATAAATAAATCACAAGTTACCGATTCTGTGCCAATAATTTGCTGGAGAAAAATATATACATCTAAAACACGTATTAAATCGACAAGAACAATTCTATAATAAAAATTCCACGCTCGGGGAAGCATCGGGATTTATTTTTTTATTTTTGGGTTTTACTTTTTATTTTTGGATTTTATTTTCAAGTCGGCGAGGAGGCTCCAGAGAAAACGAGACACGACCCACAGTACCAGTTATAATTGTAGTTGTGGTACATGTACAAACTGTGGATGATGTACACGACCAATGGGGCTTAAATTGCACACACACACACACACACACACACACACACACACACACACACACACACACACACACACACACACACACACACACACACACACACACACACACACACACACACACACACACACACACACACACGGAGCAAGGCAGTGCACGTAAGTATTTGATAATTGCCGCTAATCTTAGGGTTAATGATTCAGTGGGGCAAGATAAGGCCAGGAGAGAGAGAGAGAGAGAGAGAGAGAGAGAGAGAGAGAGAGACTCTAATATTTTTAAGCAATTTAACTCTGCACAAAACAGTAAAAGAAAAGAATGGAATGACGAGAGAGAGAGATTGGCATGAACATGGTAAATCGATAATGACGCGTTTTTTAAATCAACATTTCACGGGTGACAGAACACTCACCCAATAACGTCGGGGATCAGGCTGGAGTGGGGTGGAGTGGGTGAATGGGTGAAGTGGGTTGTCGGGTGACGTGAGGTAGAGTGAGTTGGAGTGCGGTGAAATGAGGTAGGGGTGAGAGGGGTAGGTAGGAGTAGACTCGAGAGGGGGTGGAGTGCGAGGGAGTGGGGTTTTAGCGGGGATGGGGTTGAGTGGGGTGGGATAGAGTGAGATGAAAGCCAGTGGGGTGAGAGGAATGGAGTGTGAATGACAGGGATAGTGAGAATGGAGTGAAGTGGAATAATTTTGGACTGAATCAGATAGATGGACTATAGGAAAGAGTGGGGAATGGAGTGGGGTAAGTAGGATGGAGTAAAAGGAATCGAGTGGAGTAGTGTGGACTGAATGAGAAAGACGGAGTGGGATGATCAGAATGGCGTGAGTGGAGTGAAGGTAGATTCAATGGGGTTTATAGAGGGTGGAATGAGGCTGGGTGGGATGGTATGAAAAGGAATGAAGATAGAAGGATAGAGTTTGATAGGGATGGAGTTAAACAAGGATGGAAATAGGATGGAGTGAGAGGAATGAATCTAGAAGGAAGGAGGGAGGAAAGAAGGATCGAGTAACATGGCCGGAGTGAAAGCTTGAATTCCTCTCCAGTTATAATGAATCCAAATGAATCCAAATCTCGCCAAGAGACACCAACAAATTATCAGGTCTGACTTCTTTTTTTTTTCTGTTGGACCGAACTCTTTTTAATATAATTTTAACTTTTTTTTTAGTATCTTTTATCATTTCTCTTTGTTTACGTTTCTTATGATCGTTTGTTTATTGTCTTAATTTTATTTTTCTATATTTTTTTTAATTTAATTGGCCTTATGTCAGTGCTTATCATTTTCATCTTCTATAATTCCAGTACCTCTATTTTTTGTGACTATTTTACGAACTTTATTATTATTATTATTATTATTATTATTATTATTATTATTATTATCCCATTTTATGTATTTTTTCCAGTACCATTATTTTTAGGACATTATTTTACGATTATTTTTATGATTATCTCTATTTTTATGTTTTTTTTTTATAGTATTTTTGTTATGACATTATTTTACAATCTTTGTTATGATTATATATCTCTGTTTTTCCCCGGTACCTTAATTACTATGATATTGTATTACGATTTTTTCTTAATTAACTATTTTTATGTGTTTTCCTGTGACGTGGATAAACACAAAGACTAATAATTTGCATGCCTGGGTGATTCAGAGGACGGTATAAACAGGCCGTGTAGTTTATGGCCGTAGCGTGTTTTAATAAAGGAATGAGGTTGTTAGGGAGGTAGACTAGAATACAGATGGGCGTGAATGAAGAACGAAGAATGAAGGCGTGAAAGGAGGCGTGAAGGAAGGCAAGGTGGAGCTGTGAATAAAACGAAGGAATGAAGGCAGGTGAAGAAACGAAAGCGTGAATGTGGAATGAATGCATGAGTGAAGGAATGATTGAATAAGGTCAGGCTGTGGACACAAGAAGGATTGCTGGAAAAGGCATGAAGACTTAAGGAATGAAGGCCTAAATAAATAATGAATGAATGAATGAATGCCCGAGTGAAAGATTAAACGTGATTGAACACATAAAAGGGTAACTGAAAGCTTAAGAGAACGAAAGCAAAGCTTGAAAAAAAAAAAAATCAAAACTTTATAAACATGTCATTAGCTTCCACTCTTCTAAGCTTAATAAAATAGTCAGTTGGAGAATGAAATTAAATACATCATCGTAAGGAAGAGGTTGAATTAAAACATCATCGTATGGAAGAGGCTAAATTGTGAGGGTGAGGGTAGTGAAGGCAAGCTCCACTCAAAAAAAAGAAAGTGAAAATTCGAAGGCGTTAGCCTCCATGCCACGTTTTAGAGCGCATTCACCAACACCAACGAGGGTTTCACAAATTAATATATATATATATATATATATATATATATATATATATATATATATATATATATATATATATATATATTAATACAGTTTTCATTCTGTAAATTTAAAAGCATAATCTTGTCATTCATTTTTCTCTCTGTAATTTTAGTAGCAGCATACTGTAATTATTTATTTCCATACATTTATAAAAATCATTTACATATACAACTCTAAGAATAATCGTCTCATGTCGTCCGCTGTTTCATATATTTTAGTTTTTGTGAATAATTTTCCTGTTTGTGAATTATTATTATTATTATAATTATTATTATTATTATTATTATTATTATTATTATTATTATCATTATTATTATTATTATTATTATTATTATTATTATTATTACTACTACTACAACTACTACTACTACTACTACTACTATTTTTTAAGTGCGAATAAAGAAACAACAGCAAAACCCTCCATCCATCAGTTTGGTGTTTTCGAATATATAAAATTTTGAGCGTAAAATATAGGAAACTTCTTATATATATTTTTATTTTTTCTTCAACTAATTGGGATGCTTAAAAGACACCAAAATATCTCCATAATGAGGGTGTGTCTTTTACTGCTGGGCTGGAACGGGCTTGTCAACGAAAGGGTTAAGGCTTGGGGGTGGGGGTGGGGGGTCAAAGGTCTTCCCCTCCCCCCCTACAGCCCCCTCCCCCACGTGGGTTAGTGGGAGGAAGGGGAGGAAAAAAGGGGGAGGGGATAGGTCATAGGGTTAGAGGGAAAGGGGGATGTTGAGAGAGAGAGAGAGAGAGAGAGAGAGAGAGAGAGAGAGAGAGAGAGAGAGAGAGAGAGAGAGAGAGAGAGAGAGAACATATTTAAAACAGTAATATCATCTCTGAGAAAAGCTTGGAACATGAGATAACACGTCTTGGCTTCGGTGTACCTTCGTCTTTGTGTGTGGAAGAGATAGAGACAATGACTGACAGAGACAGAGACAGTGACAGACGGAAACAGAGGCAGAAACAGGGACTAAGTCAGAGAAGAGAGACAGAGCCAGGGACAGACAGACAGGGAGACAGAAACACGGAAAGAAAGAGGTAGAAACAGGCCCAGAAATAGGAGAGACAGAAACAAGGACAAAGAGATGGACAGAGAAGGGAGATAGGACCAGGGACAGAGGGAGACAGAAACACAGACACAGAGATAGAAGCAGGGACAGAAATAGAGACAGAGAAGAGAGATAGAGCCAGGTCACAGGTCACAGAAAAGGCTGTGTAAAGATGCAGGTCCAAGCAGTACTGTGAGGGCTGAGAAAAGCGTCAAACATGAGATAATTGGCCTCCCTTGTCACCGTGATGGATGGCTTGGACGGCTGACAGTGTGTGTGTGTGTGTGTGTGTGTGTGTGTGTGTGTGTGTGTGTGTAGGGAAAAGAAAATGTGTTGAGAGGGTTTTGTATATCTGTGAGTAAAGAGGATGTGTGCAAATGTGTCGATATGTGTAAGGAGAGGGGATGTCTGGAATTACGGAAGATACGAGAAATGTGTTAAAAGGTGGTGAAATGTGTAAGAAAAGAGGATGTTCTATGTTATGTGTAAAAAAAAAAAAAGAATGTTTATATGAAATATGTAGGAAAAAGAGACTGAAGATGGGTTGAAATATGTGAGAAACGGTGTGTGGAAATGTGTTTGGCATGTGTAGGGAATGAGGATGTGTGGAAATGTGTTTATATGTGTGTAAAGTGGATGTGCTTGCAGGCGTTATTCTTGTATTGTTTTTTTTATCTAACAACGGCAGATTAGGTGCCTGAGAGAGCTAATACTGTCTCTGTTAACTCTTTCGTGATCGGGACAGCTCTAGTATATTGTATTCTACCCTACACCAGACGATTTTATTCAGCTGGGAGAGTGAGTCGCTGGAGGCTGAGAGAGAGAGAGAGAGAGAGAGAGAGACAGAGAGAGAGAGAGAGGGTTCATCAGCACAGGGGGGCGCAAAAATCAAGTAAACACAGAACGCATAGCAAAGCAGCGCAGTAGTTGTATCGGTGATGGTGATTACCGATAAACAACGTAAGTCAGGCTATGTATTATTCAGCAGGGAGCGTGTTTAGACCGGGATTAGAACTTAAATGTTTATACGAGAGACATTTACCAGCCTTCAATCGCGGGACTGATATTTGTGTTCATTTTTATTTAAGTGTATGTGATTTTATTGATTTTACGAGGACGGTCTGAATTTTTTTTTTTTTTTAATGTGTATGTCATTTTCTTACTTTTAGAAGGACGGTCCAGTAGTGAAGGGGTTAATGAAAGATGAATGTGGCCTCTTTAGTTCGAAAATTTCTTAAGTTTTATAAATTCTTGTGGGGGTAGCAAGGATGAATTTAATACGTCATTGTAGTGCGGGGCTTAATTGTTAGTACTGGAGAGAGAGAGAGAGAGAGAGAGAGAGAGAGAGGAGTATGTAAAATGCTGATGGGATAAGGGACTCAGTATAAGGCCAGCGTGGGTATAAGGAAGGTAGGTTATGAGACACTGCAAATATAATAAGATTTTGTTATTCCAGAAGACACCAGACGTTTAAGTATGTAACCCCCTATTGTCTTGGTTGCAATTTTCTCACCTGCTCTCTTTTCTCATTTTCTCTCCTCTTCTCTTTCTTCTTCCTTCCTCTCATCTCTTCTCTTCTCTCTTCTTCTTTTCTCTCTTCTCTTCTCTTCTTCCCTTTTCTTATCTCTTCTCCCTTTTCTCTTCATTTCTCTCCCACAGCCCATCTTATCCTCCCCTCCCCTCTTCTTTTCTTTCCTCTCCTCTCCCCCAGCGCGTCTCTTCTTTTCCTCCCCTTCCTTCACCTCTCTCCTCCTCTTCTTCCTTACCCTCTCTTTGCTTTCCCTCCTCTCGTCTCCTCCCCTCTCCGCCACCCCCCACCCCCCTCTAGTGTGGGTGGGTGTCAGAATGAAGTGATTTGCTTGTCCAAGAAAAAAAATTATACTGAGGGCATCAAAATCCACTGATACCATCGCCTCGAATCTTAATACTTTCGTTTACTTATACCTTCTTTCCCCCTCGCTCCTTACCTGTCCCCTTCTCTCTTCTCTCTCCTCACCTGTCCCCTTCTCACTTCTCCTCTCTTCTCTTTTCTCCTCACCTGTCCCCTTCTCTCTTCTCCTCTCTCCTCCCCTGTCCCCTTCTCTCTTCTCATTCCTCCTCATCAGTCCCTCCTTTTCTTCTCTTCTCGTCTTTCGTCTCCTATTCCCGTCCCTCTTTCATTTTTTCCTCTCTTGTCCTCTCTCTTGTTTCTTCTCTTCTCTCCTCTCCTCTCCCCTCCTGTCTTATATCCCCATCTCTCTTCTCTTCATTGATCTTCTCTGCTCTTCCTCTTGTCTCCTCTCTCCTCTCATCTCCTTTCTCTTCCTCTCTTTTCTTCCCACCTATTTTATCCCGTTTTCTCCTCACCGCTCCTCTCTACGCTTCCTTTCTCTCTTCTCTCTCCTCCCCTCCCCTCCCTCCTTCTGACTCCTCTCTGGTAGCTAAATAGGTTCGTTGTTCTACCGCTGTGTGATTTCAGAGTGTCCGGCGCATCTGAATTAATATTTACCGGGTTCATGGCACTAAGAATGTTCCGTTATCGACTTCCACGGGTTGCCGGGCCCAGGATGAAGTGGTCTGGCCGGGGTTTATGGCAGGGGATCCGGGGAAGAAGGAGAAGGAGACTGAGAAATACTGGAGGGACAAGATGGGTAGGAAGAGAGGGAGAGATTGGGGGAAGGAGACGGAGACAAAAATGGTGGAGGGACAAGGAGGATAAGAAGAAGGAGACGAAATAGTGGTAAGAAGAAGGAGAGGCAGACTGAGAAATAGTGGTAGGAAAATGGCGAGGCAGACTGAGAAATAGTGGTAGGAAAATGGAGAGGCAGACTGAGAAATAGTGGAGGGAAAGGACAAGGTGGGCAGGGTGTATGAAGGAAGGGTGACATGGGGACGGGTGTGTAAGGGTGATTTAAGGGAGAGGACGACGAGGACATAGAACAAGGTAGTTAGATTGTTTAGATCTGATGAAGGGGGGTGAATGTAGAGACGAAATTGGAGGAGATGTGGGGGGAAGGAGAAAAGGCGGACCGAGAACGAATGGAGGGAATTATAAGGGGTATAGAACTTTGCCGTTAATGAAGATCCCTAACATCTCTCCCTTAGCAATTTATTTTTAGACATGGGTGGTTTTAATATCCCACTGTACGCTATTTATGCAGGGTATGACGAGAGTAGAAGGATTTACGTTACGCAGAAGAGGACAGCAAGTTGTAATAAGCTAAATAAATCGCTTAAGAAATGGTGTCAGGGAACTACTTTAACCGACCAGAGCACCACCCCTACAGTTTAGAGCCAGGGTATAGAGTGCATGGAAGAGCAGTATAGGAGTGGACCTTGAGAATTAGACCGTGTGGACCGAGAATTAGATGGGACTTTGAGAATTAGACTGAAATTCGATGCAAGCAACTCTGATGACGCTGATCTATGGCCAAATTAAGTTATCAGTGCTTGGACTTACCAGACATGTTCAGAGGCGATGGAGGGAGGAAGAGAGTAGCTGATGATGATGATGATGATGATGAAAATGACTGACGCTAATAATGATGGTGATGTTGAGTGACGTTAATAATGATGATGATGATGTTGCTGAGTGATGTTAATGATGATGATGATGATGATGAGAACGACGAGAATAATAATGGTACGGTGACGATGTTAACTGACGATGGTGCTGACGATGACGAAAGACGATGTCGACGTGCATGGTCTTTCTTGCAGTCCATCTTGTGTGTATCGAGAGAGAGAGAGAGAGAGAGAGAGAGAGAGAGAGAGAGAGAGGCTTAAGGCTGGTCACGTCCCTCATGGTTTCCTACTCCAGTCATACATGCTGGAGGGGGTGAGGGAGGGGGCGGAATGGGTGTTTGGGAGAGAGAGAGAGAGAGAGAGAGAGAGAGAGAGAGGGTGAAGCAAATGCAAGGAAAACGGTAAGATAGGATCCCAGTACTTCCTCCCTTGTGACGGATTGCCATATTGCATCTCATCAGTCAGAACTTTACATATTTTGACAGTGTTCATATAAATAAAATCATCATCATCATCATCATCATCACCATTAGTTACTGTCATTCTGTTTCCCACTGAAAATGGAGTGGGTAAACCTGCTCTTAGTAGTAAAAATGGTTCAGTATTAAAGTCTAAGGGTTAAATGTAAAGAGGTAAGGAAGGGGTAACAGTGAGCCTCCTTCACCACACAAGAATACGTTATAAGGAAAAGCATGTGTGACCGCAGCGTCTTATCTCTCTATTACGCTGCAGGAATACCAAACTCACCCATTATTGTCCCATTGTATCGGCGTACGGCTGGGGACTGGTGTGTGCCTGATACTTACCTCTTATATTTCTCTCTTTTACTTGCTGGGAATGTTGCTGAGAGGCTTGGTATGTTCCTCTGTCCATAAAGATACAGTTTCACTTCATCTGCTCACTTTCCTTTGTTGGCTAATGGGCTTAAGATGAGGGAGGAGTGGTATATGTGTAGGTATGTTGCGTGGTACCTTTCTCTGTCCATAAAGATGCTGTTTCACCACTTCTTTTTCCCACTCTCCTCTCCTGACTAATGTTCCCGTAGAGAGAGGCTTGCTATACTTCTTTACCCATAAATTATTCTCCTTGATATGATGCATCAGGGTGGAAAGGGATGGACGTGCCCTTAGTGTGAAGCAGACACAGTGTACCAGTAGGCTAACTTTTGCCTCTGACAGAACGTTGGTTGTCAGTGCTTTCCCTACGCTATCTCTAAACCCTGTCAAGATCAACCCCTGGATGGTGAGGTGTTTCCAAGAGCTGAATAAAATCGTCTGGCGTCAGCGAGAGTTAAACAGAAAAGTCAGATCCAAAAGTCAAATCAAAACAAAAGTCAAAACTTGGCCAACACTTCCCAGCCGGTCGTGTGAGTGAATGATATTACTTGAAATATTTAAGTGATAGCAGTGTGAGGCGAAAAAAAAAAAAAAAAAGGTATGAGAAGCGTAATTAATTCAGACGTAATTAACAACACCCAAATCAACTCAGTTATCGCCTCATTATTCCAGAGCCCCAGATAATAGAGATTGTACGGTTGCGGTCAAAAGTCATGCATTTATCCCTTCAGTCTGGTGGTGTATTTTTTTTTTTTTCCAGCTACTTGCAGACAAGTTTATTCAGCGCAGGAGACATTTTTTCGGACTGGAAGGGTTTGGTGTAGCCTCCCTCACCACAGAACTGAGTAAAATCGTCTGGAGTTTGCAAGAGTAGATGGATTAATAGATAGAGAAATAAATAGATAATAAGCCTCCCTCATCTCTCACCACAGAACTTAATAAAATCGTCTAGGGGTAGCAAGAATAGATAGATAGATAGATAGATAGATATAGACAGATAGATAGATAAATAAATAAATAAATTATAGTTAGTTGGCTCAGTATCGTCGTTTTTAATTACTTTTAGATCACCACAGACTATTTTGTGCAGCTGAAAGGACAGTTCTCGTGGTGAAGGAGTTAATGAAGTCTGCCTCTCTGTCTCTGTCTCTGTCTGTCTGTCTGTCTGTCTCTCTCTCTCTCTCTCTCTCTCTCTCTCAGGTACGTGTATCCATCCATAGACAGTCTGTCTATCCATCTATCTCTATCTTAGTCTGAATTAAATCACCTAAAGCGACATACGAGACACACTGCATAAAAAAAAAAAAACCTGACCTACATTCCCCACGATTCGAATCCATCAGGTGACAGATCGGTGGGCGGACATGATCACCTCCCCGTCTCAAGTGTGGTTTCTTGTCGTAGGAAGAACAGGGAGAGGAAAGAGCAGAATCTCGCCACGTCTCTTGTTTGAACTGCAAAAAGTAATTCAGACCTGTTTCTCCATCTGTTACTCTCACCCACCCTCCCACCTTCATTCTTCCACCCTCCCCCTCCCTCCCCCTCCACCCTCCACTCTCCTATCCCTACCCTACCTTCTCCCTTCCCGTCCCCCATCCCCCAGCTTCTCCTACCCTCTATGCTTCCTCCACTATCCCTTCTCTTCCTTCTCATTCTTCCCTCTCTCACCCTCCACCCTTCTCCCTCAAGTTCTCCTCCCCCTCCTCCCCCTTCATTCTTCGTTTTCTCTATCCATTCCCCTCCTTCCCTCTCCATTCTTCCTCCACCCTACTCCTCCCCTTCCATGCCTTCTCCCCCTCCACCTTTCCCTCTCCATCCCTTTTTCCCTCCACCCTTTCCGTCTCTCTGCCATCCTTCCCTCTACATGCCTTCAGTTCTCTGCCTCTCCACTTTCTACTCCTCCACCCCTCCACTTTCAAACTCCACCTATCACTCACCACCTCTTCACCCTCCCCCCACCCTCTCCACCTGCATGCCTCTCACCACCACCCACTTTCCATGTCTCCACGTACCATTCTTCACCCATTTATATCTCCACCCTTTACCCCACAGCTGCCCCTCCACTTCCTATCCACTCTTTTAATCCCCCTTCCACATGAGATACCTTCTTACCCCTCCACCTGTCCGGTCTTCCACTCTTCCATTGAAAATACCTTCAAAAACCCACTCGTCTTCCACCTTCCACCACCATCGTATCTTCCACCTCTCCATTTTAAGTACCTCCAAACCCTCCACTTCCCTATACCTCCACCCTTACCTCCACCTCCAAGCCTGCCACTCCTCCGTCTCTCCACCTCTTCAACCCTCTTTCTCTTTCTCCATGGCCCACCCTCCACCTCCGTGCCTCTTTTTCCACTAGCCACCCTCCACCCCTCTACCTCTGTCTCTCCACCACACACTCTGCACCCCTCCACCCTTCCCTCCACCCCTCCGTGTCTTCCTCCACCCCTCCACCTCCTTCTCTTTCTCCGCTCCCCACCCTCTGTCTCCATGTCTTTCTCTCCACCAACCACCCTTCACCCTTCTACCTCTGTCTTACTCCACCACACTTTGCACCCCTCCACCCCTCCGTGTCTCTCTCCACCCCTCCCCCCACCCCTCCACCTCCGTCTCTCTCCGCAGCACCCACTCTGCACGTCCATAATGTCAAAATAAAGTCTGGCTAAACACACAGTAAACAGGGTAGGCATTACACCCGACATTTGGAGAGGGGAAGGCCAAGAGGAGTGGGCAAGAGAGAGGGAGAGAAAAGAGAGAAAGAGAGTGTGTGGAGAGGAGAGAAGAGAGGAGAGTGTGTGGAGAAGAGAGTAAAGGAGTGTGTCTTTGGAAGAGTAGAAAGAAGGAGGAGCAGAGAGAGAGAAGGAGAGAGGAAAGGAAAAGTAAATAAAGGAGTTGAAGGTTAAAGCTAGAGAGAGAGAGAGAGAGAGAGAGAGGAGTGATTGATATAACGAGGTGAATCCATTCAGTCCGTCTCATTATTATTATTATTATTATTATTATTATTATTATATTTAGAGGTTATTTAACTAGCGTGATGATGCCGTGGTGGTGGTGACAATGACAGTAACTGATGATGATGATGATGATGATGATGATAATTATGAAGTTAGAAAGATGGAGGCGGCGGGAGGTACAAAGGGAGAGGGAGAGAAAGTGGGAGGGGCAGCGGAGGGAGTGGAGGAAAGAGATAGAGAGAGAGATGGATGTGTCGGAGGTATGGGTAGGAAAGATGGAGAGATAAAGAGGGAGAGAAAAGAAGGTAGGGGATGGGTGATGGAGAGAGAGAGAGAGAGAGAGAGAGAGAGAGAGAGGGAGAGAGACCACACATACCTTATTGTCTTTACTAGGTGGTCCACACACACACACACACACACACACACACACACACACACACGAGAGAGAGAGAGAGAGAGAGAGAGAGAGAGAGAGAGAGAGAGAGAGAGAGAGAGAGAGAGAGAGAGAGAGAGAGAGAACTGAGCCACATTCGTCCCTTCTTCGACCGTAAAACCAATTAGGGGTTTAATCAGTCAAGCTTCAGACGATTTTGTTCTCATGAAAAAAAAATAATAATAATAATCCTAACATTCAGACAGTAAAAAAAAAAAAAAATCAAAATAGGGCATTGAAGAAAATTTGAGTAGAAAAAAAATATATATTGAAACAAAAGGTAGAAGAGAGAAGTAGACTGGAAGAAAATTGAGATGGAGGGATGAAGAGGAGGGAGAGGTAAAAAGAGAAGGGAGGACTGAGGATATGGAAGAGAGGGAGAGGGTTAGGATGGGGGTAGAGATGAGAGAGAAAGAGAGACAGAGAGAGAGTTAGGAAAAAGGAGAGTAAAAATGAAAAGACAGAACATGAAAGTAGAGAAGAGAGACGGAGAGAGAGAGAGAGAGAGAGAGAGAGAGAGAGAGAGAGAGAGAGAGAGAGAGAGAGAGTGGAGGAGGGAGGGAAACAGCCCCCCCTCCCCCCCGCGGTACCTGGCGGCCCCTTATTATCAAGATTGCCGGCTAAAAAAAATGTTAGCTTATCGCCGCATCATCAGCTGGGAGGAGTGGGTCTCTCTCTCTCTCTCTCTCTCTCTCTCTCACACACACACACACACACACACACACACACACACACACACACACACACACACACACACACACACATGCCGTCCCAGAGTGTCATATCAGCCTACTAAACCCCCTGAATCAGTTGACCTATTCTGTTAGTATGTTTTATCCATTTCCAGACGATTTTATTCAGCTTAGGGTAGAAATAATAGATAGATAGATAGATAAAGAGAAGTCATCGGTGTGAAGTGACAAGGGAAGGGGAGAAAGAGCAAGAATTCCCTTTTATTTCCTGTGGTGTGTTTGTATAGCGATTCCTCCGACCAGCAGTCGTGTTGTAAGTAGCCTTGTAACTCCTACGATTCTGGAGGGGAGCGTTCCGGGGTCCCTATTCTTCTCTCATTCATGTCCCGAGTGAGATTAGAGAGAAATATTTTGTGATGATGATGATGATGATGATGATGATGATAATGATTACGGTTTTTGTCTGGTCTGCACTACACACACACACACACACACACACACACACACACACACACACACACACACACACACACACACACACACACACACACACACACGCCTCCTAGGTGTGTTTAGCCTTGGGCCCAGCTCTCTAATACACTCTACCGGCAGTTCTCTCCCTCCCTCTCCATTCTTCTCTCTCTCTCTCTCTCTCTCTCTCTCATCAGGTGTATGTGTCCCTCCTTTCTCTCAAATTTTCCACACTTCTCATTAATCCTTTTTTGTTAGGCTTCAAGATTTTCACAAAGATTTCCTCTCTTCCTCTTCCTCCTCTTCTCATCTTAGTCATCATTGTTTTTCCAGAATTTCCCTCTCTTCCTATGTATTTCTAGTACTTCCTCCTTTCCTCTCACGTTCCTGCTTTATATACTTTACCTTCCTCTTTTCCTCTCCCTTTCCTTTGTCATTCCTCTCATCTAATTTTCCTCTCCCCCTCTGTAATCCGTTTTGTTTTCCTCTCATATTTTTCACTAATTCTCATCCTCTTGCTGTTTTTATCATCTCTTGTTTATTTTTTCGATTTTCACATTGTCACATCCAACATTCTCTTTCTCTTCTTCTTCTCTTCTTAGTGTGAGCGATTTTTATTCCTTTTTTTCTCCTGTTTTTTCTTGTCTTCCATATTAAGTGTCTTTTCTACCTTCCTTTCTCACTTTCTATCTTTCTTTCTTTCCTTCCCTCTCTTCCTCCACATCCCTTTTTCTTTTTGTGCCCGTTCTTTCTGTATTCTGTTCCTTATAATCTCTTCCCTTCCCTTCTTATATATTTTTCTTTCCTTCCTTGTCTTCCTTCCCTTTTCTCTTCTCCCGTCCCTTCTCTGTTTCGTTCTTTTTTCTTTCATTTTCCTGCCGGCTGTCTTTCCGAAGGGAGTAGTGGCTGGGAGAGAACCACATTAATATTTCATCAGAATTTTAGCCTCGGATGAATTGGTCTCTGCTGAAAAGATAATGGTGTTAGCTGAAATAGGATGCTAGAGTTGTCCGAATCATGAGTGGGTTAAGGATGACAGTAGTAAAACTCTCTCAGGCTCATGTTCTTACTCTCAGCTGAATAAAATCGTCTGATATTAAGTGGAATAAAAGAAAGAGTTGTCCCGATCTTGAAGGAGTTGAGGGTGACAGGCATATAGCTCTCTCAGGCTCAAGTACTTACCCTCAGCTGAATAATATCGTCTGGTGTCAGCTGGAGTGGAATACTAGAGTTTGCCTAACCACGAGAGACTTAACTTTCCTCACACACTTGGGTTAGAGCTTTACTTTATTCTCATCCACCTGTTTCGTTCAGGCGAATGGTTCTCCTTGAATTATTATTTCTTGAATAGGTAGATGTTATGCACAGTGCTTTCCTTTCTTTTCATTCTTGCATTGTCTTCCTTTTCTTTCTTTTCCTTTCTTTTCATTCCTCCTTTTCTCTTTCTTTCCCTTGCTTTGCTTTTGCTTTGTTTCCCTTCCCTTCCCTTCCCTTCCCTTCCCATCCCTTCCCTTCTTCCATCCTTCCTTCCTTCCTCTGTTCTTTCCATTGCCTTCTTTCTATCCTTTCATTCTGTCCTTCTTTCCTTCCTTTCCTTTCTTCCTCCCTTCCTCTTCCTTTCTTTCTTCCTTTTCTTTTCCTTTCCTTTTTCCCTTTACTTCTCTTTCCAATATTTCTCTTTCCCGTTACAGCATCTTTCTCCTTCCTTTGTCTTCTCTCTCCGATTATCTTCCTCCTTGTCTCTCCTCTCTCTCTTCATCTCTCTCTCACAGCTCATGCCCTTTCTTATATTTTTTTTTTCATTCTCTCTCTCTCTCTCTCTCTCTCTCTCTCTCTCTCTCTCTCTCTCTTTCTCTGTTTGTCTGTCTGTCTGTCTGCCTCTCTCTCTCTCTCTCTCTCTCTCTCTCTCTCTGTCTCTCTCTCTGTCTGTCTCTCTCTCTCTCTCTCTCTCTTTGTCTGTCTGTCGGTCTGCCTCTCTCTCTCTCTCTCTCTCTCTCTCTCTCTCTCTCTCTCTCTCTCTCTCTCTCTCTCTTTGTCTGTCTGTCTGTCTGTCTGTCTGTCTGTCTCTCTCTCTCTCTCTCTCTCTCTCTCTCTTTCTTTCTCTGTTTGTCTGTCTGTCTGTCTGTCTGTCTGTCTGTCTGTCTGTCTGTCTCTCTCTCTCTCTCTCTCTCTCTCTCTCTCATTTTTTTTTGTTTACTTTCTCTCTCCACTCCCTCCCTTCTTACCTCCCTCCTATAAATCTTCATTTTCCTCCTCCCTCCCTCCTTCTTCACTATTCACCTCTATTTTTCTCTCCCTTCCTCCATTCTTCATTTTCGGCTTTCAGTTTCACCTCCCAGCACTTTTGATGATGATGATAGTGATGACGATGATGATGATAGTGATGATGATGATGATGTGTTGATTTTACTTACGTTGATAATGATGGTGAGGGTAACGATGATGATTTTTTTTTTTTTTTTTTATGTGTCCGACTCTGGGCAAAAGCTTCAGGGCCTATTTCTTGGGGGCAGTGACCTATCCCAAGGCCCAGTAGTCCTCCTACACCTCCACATGTCACCGCTTCGGCGCTAACACCCACCGTCCATATTGAATACATGTTAGGGCTGTCTCATACAGGACTGGTGTAATGGTATTAGCGGGGGTATTTTTACGACATGTCGGCGGGTCTTCTGGTAGATCAGCAGAGTCTGCTTTTTTTTTTTTTTTTTTTTTTTTTTTTTAATAGGAAATTCAAATCCTTAAATTGTTCCCTGCCCCAGCCGGGATTCGATCCTGGGTCCATTAGGACGTTGATGATGATGATAAAGGTGACGATGATGATTTAAGTATTTTGATGTTGATGATGATGATGATAATGATGATGATGTTGATTTTAATTACGTTGATGATGATGGTAAAGGGGACGATGATGATTTAAGTATTTTGATGATGATGGTGATGATGATGATGGTGATGATGATGATGGCGATGATGATGATGATATGACAAGCACGACACTAGACGACTGAATGACCCACACACCTTAGCCTTCCGTCCTTTTCTTCACCTCTTCAGTACGAGGACATTTTTTCATTCATGTTATCTCCACGCGCTCTTATTAGGCTTTATTATTTAATTTATTTGTTTATTTTATTTCATATTTATTTGTTTATTTATTTATTTCTTATTTGTATTTTTATTTTCATTTATATATTTGTTTGTGTATTTATTTCTTATATTTTCATTAATTGATTTATTTGGTTAGTTATGTATTATTGGTATTTTATGTATCTATTTTTATTTATTTGTTTATTGTTTATTTACTCATTTATTTTATTTATTTATTTTTATTTGACTATTTATTTGTTTATTGTTTTATTTATTTTACTTGTATTATATTCATTTATTTATTTATTTTTATTTATTTCTCCAGCCGCTCCTTAGGGATTCGAATCATGGCGCCTGACATTTACTCCGATATATAGAGAGAACTTTAACCACTTTACACCGATGATACCTGTATTATTCTCGCAACCTTCAAAGGATTTTTTATTTTATTTTCAATTTTGGAGTGATTTTTCAAACTGGAGGGGTTAGATACAGCCTTCATTAACCCCTTCACTACGAGAGGCCTTCCTTAAGATGAATAAAATCGTCTGGGAGCAAGAAGAAAATATATATAAATTCTTCCAAGCTGAATAAAATCGTCTGGAAGGAGTAAGAAAAATAAAGGTAGATTTCGTCCACGGGTTGAAGGGGTTAATTTATACCTCCCCGGGGCCTGACTGACCTCGAGTCCGACTGGAGACAAAACAACAACGCTAACCACTAGACCACGACGATTTTTTTCTTCTTTTGATTTCAGTTTTTGGTTGTTTGAGATTTTTTTTTATTCATTCATTTTTCGTAGGGTTTGTGTGTGGGGATGGTGTATGTGTGTGTGTGTGTGTGTGTGTGTGTGTGTGTGTGTGTGTGTGTGTGTGTGTGTGTGTGTGTGTGTGTGTATTTCGTCATATATTTTCTCAGTTGTCGCTAATTTTGCCTACTTTTCTTTTGGCATTTATGCTTTTCATTCGTTTCCGAGCGATGTCCCTTCTCTCTTTTATGCCAATTGAGAGAGAGAGAGAAAGAAAGAGAGAGAGAGAGAGAGAGAGAGATAGAAAGAGAGAGAGAGAGAGAGAGAGAGAGAGAGAGTATTGATAGACTGGGGAGAGGCCTCTTTTGCTAACCTTGTCGTATTTCCGATATTTCCGTAATTACTCATTCCCTTTAAAAAAGAACTCCATTAATCTCTCTCTCTCTCTCTCTCTCTCTCTTCCTCCATTCTTACTATTCCTGTGTTTTCTTTCACGGTTTTCACTCGCGTTTTCCTCGTCCCCTTCCTCCTCCTCTTCCCTTTTCCTTGCACAGCTTTTTCATTTGTTTACCTTAGTCACCGGTGCGTGTCTCATCCCGTTTTCTGTTGCTTTACCCCCGTTTTTAAAAATCTTTTTTGTGTTGTCTTTACATTTTATTTCATTTTTTACTATTATTCTCTCTCTCTCTCTCTCTCTCTCTCTCTCTCTCTCTCTCTCTCTCTCTCTCTCTCTCCAGGGGATTATCTTACTTTCACACACTCTCGTGATACTTTTGTTTTCCCGTTTCTGCCATTCCTTCATGTTTATCGAGTCACTCCCTTCCTTTGTCTGTGCAGAAAAGGAGAGGAGGGAGAGAGGGAGGAAAAGAGGGAGGGAGGAAGGAGAAGGGAGAGACGGAGAGAAGGAGGCAGAGAAAAGGGAGAGTGGGAGGAAGGGAGGGAGGGAAACTTAAAATGGTAGGATCCCCTCTTCTTTTTTTTCCTTTTTATCCTCTTTTCTTATGTTCATTTTCTTCCTTTTCTGAACTATGCTTTCTTCCCTCCCTTTATTTTTCCCTTTCCCTCTTTTTTTTTCTCTCTCCTCCTCTTTCTCCTCCTCTCTTCTTCCCTCTCTGTCATTCCTGTTGCTGTTTATTTTCCTTTGCACTCCTCACCCTCCTCTCTTCACTCTTCCCTCGTCCTGACATTTCCTTCCCTCTCCTTCGTCTCCTTTTCATTTTTCCTCTTTCCTGTGCTTTTCATTTCTCTCTCTTTTTCCTCCCTCCCTCCACCCCTTTCTTTCTCTCCTTTTCTCCTCTCTCCCCCCTTCTCTCTCCCTCCAACCTCCTTTCCACACAGTCTTTCCCAGCGATGGCATCTCCCCTGTTTTACAATCCATGTCACAGCGGGGTAACAGCACTCATCTCCCTCTCATCTCACCTCACCTCACCTGACCCTCTTGTTTACCCCGGCCAGGTCACTCGGGGTCAGGGTGGGGGGAGGGGGGTCACGCCTCCAGGTCGCTTTCCAAATACCTATCCTGTTTTGGTGACTCCTTTATTTTGGATGCTTTTTATTGTTCTCTTGGTGGTTCCTTTATTCGTCTCATCTTTATTAGTCCTCCTTTATTGGTCCTTTATTTTGTTGGTTGTTGTTTGGACCTATTTTGTTTGTACCTCTTTTGGTGGCTCCTTTATTGGTATTTTATTAATCGTCCTTTACTGGGTCCTCTGTTTTATGAGGCGTTGTTTTGGTCATAATTAATTATTCCTGTTTTGTGGCTCCTTTACTTTGCTTGGTATTATTAGTCTTTTTCGTTGTTCTTATTTTGATGCCTCTTATTTTGTTTGGTCTTTTTTTTTTTCATTCTTGTTTTATTGGCTCCCTTATCTTGTTTGGTGTTTTTGGTCATATTTCTGTAATCCCATTTTGATTACAACTTTTTTGTGTCAGTTCTTTGTTTGGTCACATTATATTTTTTCTCCTCATGTTCCTTCTTTATTTTGCAGTTGCTGTTTTGTGGTATATTTTTGCTCGTTTTTTGGTGCCTCCTTTATTTATTGGGTGTTTTTGGTCATATTGTTTTTCTTTTCTTTTCGCACAGTACTATTAAGATCAGAATTTCGCATCATTTCTCTCCCGGCTGTAGAAATGGAAGGTGATGCGTGAAATAGACTTATGCGATAGTAAGACGAGGCACACAGGGAAAGACGCGAGAAATAATGCTACTTTCTGAAATTCTGGGAGGAATGACAAGTATGGAAGACAGGACGCTCAGTTGGCAGGGGATTGTTGGTGTGTTTGTGGTAATGGTGCTGAATAATTATAAACCTTGTTCTTCCTTGTATTCTGGCTGGATTTGGGGTCAGGTGCTGTAGATGTTAATTATACGGTGTTTATTACTCACCTATCTGTAGCACAGGTAATACAGTTTGAGGATATGCATTAAGATTATAAATATCAGAAACACACTTGTAACCATATTTTGAATGGATGGATTGATAATGTATTTGAATATCGTTGAGACAGACTTTACTGATCTGTCACAAGACCCACCCAGTGTCATGGGAATAATCCTACTAATACCATTACACCAGTCCTGACTTGTATTCAGTATGGACGGTTGGTGTTAGCGCCGAAATAGTGACATGAGAAAGAGTGGCGCGTAGGACTGCTGGGCTCAGGGCTTAAAATTCCATGCCTAGAGTCAGACATACACAAAAAAAGATAGCTATTGATAGACAAATAGATCGAATGATAGATAGATAGACAGATAGATAGATAGATGTTAATAGTGATGGTGATAATGATGATGATGAAAAGAAAGAAAGACTGGAGGAGGAGAAGGAATGAGTGAGTGGGGAAAGAGATGATGGTAAGAAGGATGTGGCTTAAGAATGTTTGTGTTGCGGGTGAGATAGGGGTGGTCAGGTCAGAGGTGGAGGAGGAGGAGGAGGAGGAACAGGAGGAGGAGAGGAAGAGACAGGAGAAAAAGAAAAGGGGAATGAATAAGAAGAGGAGGAGGAGGAGGAAAATGTAATAGTGGTGAGAGAGAATTAGAGTAAATGAAAGTGAACTGAATGAAGTTTATCGTTGCAGCCTATAATTCTAACGTAATATATAACATTCCACGGACATTTTGAGGTGATTCACATATTTCTTTTTCGGTAAGATGACCAGAACTGTACTGCATAATACAGATGCGGTCTGACGAGTGCAAGATAATGCTGCAATATTACGATGATTGTCCCATTATCAAAACATTCGTATAAGAATCGTGTTTGCTTTATTTAGGCACATTAACCCTTCTTATATGATGACGTCTGGTTTGTATTATATTCTATTTACCGTCTTTCAAGGGCAGGAGTTTCCCTCAGTTGCGTGTAATCATCTATCTTGCAGTATCCAGTAAGATCCCGCACTCCAACTTCAGTATAAACTCTTTCGGTAGGCAGTGATTTATTTATATTTTATTCTAGGTAACCTTAGAAAATAATTTAAACTTGGGAGGAACCTTCCATTGTGACAAGGTTAATGGACTGTTACCCTGGCGTTAAGACCATAAAGACCTTATAAGACCATAAAACCGTATAACTGAAGGTAGTTGTGTTGACCTGTAAGACGCACCTCCTTTGATGTAGACCAGTGGCGGCCAACGAGAGACCTAACAATTTTAATACATCCCCAGCCACAACTAAAGTAAAAATGCTTCATCTTTATTTGCTTTATCGTCACTGAATATACACCATTTTTAATATCTTTATTGACAGTGATGGCCAATTTTTTTTTTTTTCAGCCAGTATTTATTAAAAGTCCACATCTTGTTTTTATGGTCAGTGAAACGATGACCCTACCTGATTTAAAGTGACTAAAAAGACGAAGAGTGAAACAGATCGTGAGTTATATTCCCACTGGTAAAGCTTGTTTCTCTCTCTCTCTCTCTCTCTCTCTCTCTCTCCCTTTCCGTGTGTGTGTGTGTGTGTGTGTGTGTGTGTGTGTGTGTGTGTGTGTGTGTGTGTGTGTGTGTGTGTGTGTTTACATGCATGCAATATAGGAAGAATACGGTCAAGTGGTACTGGATGTAAATCGTGGCCCTTCAGTATAAAAGCTTGAACACCTCATATTAAGAACCTTTATAATTGCTATAGTCAGTTTACTCAGTTTACTCAGCTCAGTTCATGGCAGGATGTAGTCAGACTGGTTTGATTTGACTAGTAACCAAGGAGACTAACGCATATTCAGTAGCGAAGGCTCGTGGAATTTCTGGCAACCACCATTTAGTATTCGAGTTGTACAAGTGACCAAATTCCGTCGAAAAAAAAAGAAAAAGAAAAAGAAAAAAAAAGGAAAGAGTGAAAGTTACGAAAAAAAAGTTTAAAATTCACTAAGACTTTTCCGTCAACAGTTTGTTCCTTAATCCGTTTGTCCTCATGATAACCCTTCTCCGGTGACCAGGCGAGGAGGAAGTGGGGAGGAGGAAGTGGGGAGCTGCGGGAAAGCTGGGGTAGGAGCTTTGTTGGCTGGATCTGTTTGGGGGACGGGGGGAGGGGATGAGAGGGATCGAGGAAGGAGGGGGGAGGGGATGAGAAGGATCGAGGAAGGAGGGGAGAGGGGGAAGGAACAAAGGAAATACGTGGTGAAGAGGGAAAGATAAACAGTAAGGAAGGGATAGAGGATGATGAGAGGGATCAGGAGATAGATGGGACGAGTAGGAGTAGTGTAAGAGGGAGAGGCGTGAAGGAAGAGAAGTTCGAAAGTAGTGTGAGAGGAAAAGGAAGGAGCAAGAGGAATTGAAAGGAGGAGGAATTTAAACGGAGGATCGTAAGCAGAGATGTGTGGCCAGAGGAAGTGGAGTGTTATTTAAAGAGTAGTAGTAGTAGTAGTAGTAGTTGTAGTAGCAGCAGCATTAGTGTAGAGGAAGAGGAGGAGGAATAGGGGGAGGAGTGTAAGAGGAAGAAATGTGTTAAAGGAGAAGGCAGAGGAGGAGGAACAGAAAGAGGAATAGGAGGAGCAGAAGCAAGAAGAAAAAGGAAAAAGAAGAGGAAGAGGAAAGGTATACGTGAGGAAAAAAAGAAGCCAGGTGGGAGTATAAAGGGACTCAAACAAAAACAAGTCCATTGATCCTTAAGGAATCAAATAGACACTTCCCTTTGATGCTAAGAGGTTGTTTGTTAGAGGGTTGGATTCGACTGTGGGATGTTCTGTGAGAAAGGGTAAAGGAATGGGATTTGAGAGGGGGAGGAGGGGGAGTACAAAGGATAGCAAACAGCATCTGGCCTGTTGGTTCTTTCGTGCCTGTTTTGTATAGGAAAGGTTATAACTCAAAAAAAAAAAAAAAAAAAGAAAAAAAAAAAGCTATTGTATCAGTTAAAGACAAGGATAAATGGCAGGAGGAGGAGCGCACCTGAGAAACACGTAACCTCTTCGGCCCGAGGACTGAATGAGCTATAAAAGAGAGAGAAACAGAAAGTGGAAAAGAAAAAAGAGCAGGAATAGGAGGAGGAAGAAGAGGAAAATGGAATTATAAGTAAGTGGGTGGAAAAAGGAAAATGTGTAGGGAAGTACAGAATGAGGAGAGGAGAAAGAGAGGTGCATGTGAGAACAGAGGGGAGAGGCGATAAAGAAGGAAAGCAAGAAAAGAAATAATACTTAGAGAGTGCAACTTTCTCGCCCTACAAATGGACGAACAGAAAACTTTGCCCTGTGACCTCGACTCCTAACAGATGGGTCTCAAAATCAGTCACTTCATTCTTTTCTGACCCTCACCATCTCCCATAATGTTTAGTCCAAATCGGATCAAAACGTTTTCACTTGACTTTGCCCTGTGATTTTAACTCTTGACCTATTGTTCTCAGAATATATTTTAATCCTTGGCCGACCCTCAGTCATATGTCCAAGTTAAATATATTCTTTGTCACACTTGTGGGTTTTATTTACCGTCTGTGATCCTTATCGAAACAAAACTGAATTGTAGAGACAGGCATTTGATCTTGCCGTGACCTTGACCTTTGGCTGATTGTCTTCAAATCCGAATCTCTTTGTTCTTGCCTTACTCTCACCCCTTCCACTAAATCTGGTCTAACTCAGATCAGAGCTGTTTAAACACAGGGTAAAGAGTAGAGAACAGTGTTGGGTGACATTAAAATAAATAACTAGAAAGCATTGAGGGCGCATACCACCACCAGCACCAATAAAATTTATGATTTACTGTTGTAATTCCTTTTTACTACAGACGGATACTTTTACGGTCTCAGTAGTCAGTTCATTCTACGGTCTTAGTTTCAATTGTTGCACAGTATCAGACAGCGCATATCTCCGGCGACGCCAATATAATTATGATTTATTCCCGCGTCCGGATCTGCCTTGACTCAGTGCCTACCTATCCACGAGATTTTATTGAAATCCAAGAACAACTTTTTGTTATATCTTGTGCACAAACAGAGGCACTCGGGTGATTACACAACTTCCTGCAACTTCGTTGGAGGAGATAATGAGAGGTGTATATGAGAAAAGAGAGTGAAGGGTGAGTGAGAGAGAGAGAGGACAGATGGAAGATAAAAGAAAAGTGAAGAGAGGAGCGTGGGAGAGAGGAAACAGGAGAAAACAAGAGAGATAGGAAAAAGGGAAGGGAGGGTCGTGGGAGAGAGACAAGGAGGGGGTTGAGGGGTTGGGTAGGGACTAGAGGGCAGCACGACGGGTGAGCAGGGAACAGTGGTATTAGCATGGACGATTTCACACACAATGTACACCCTCTGCTTCCACGGCCTCCCTACCACCCTGTTTACCCATTTAGATGTATATCACTGTGACGGCTTACCCTCTGCCTACCAACCTTTCCAGCAATCATGGTGTTTTTCTTTCATTTCCCTGCCGGACAATATGCCTGAGGGAGTAATAGTTGAGGCAGAGGCTTCCTTTTTGCAATCCTTTTCTGTCCCTGATCAGATCTTTGTGGTAGTTAAGTTCCCCCAGGAGGTAACTCTTGATAGGGAAAGATATCTCCATTTTATTGTATTTCCTGCGTCCCTCCCTCTCTGTGTCTCTCTCAGCTCCTTGAATCTCTCTGTCTCCTTCAATGTCCGTCTTTATCCTTCCCGTTTACCGACTTAAGCATCGGTTTAAGGACTTATGCTCTCCCAGGCTACCTCTCTTCCAACCTTTGTCCTTTTCCTTACCTGTGTGTGTGTGTGTGTGTGTGTGTGTGTGTGTGTGTGTGTGTATGTGTGTGTGTGTGACCATTCTAACTGCTTACCTGCTAACTTTACCTGCTTCCTCTGTTTTTATTTGTTTATAAGTCCATCTGTCTTTAAAGTTTTCTTGACTCTCTGTTTACTAATTATTTGTGTATCTGTTACGTCAATGTTCGGTGATTTAGGATGTATATGCATTAGCCTGTTATTGTTTGTGTGTAGCTGTATGTTAATGCCATAACGAAGCGAGATATTTCCACTTGCTGTGGTGTGGGAGGGTGTTCTTGCGTGGTGTGGCGTGAGAGGCTGGTATGGTGTGGCGTGGTTTCGCATAGGTCGCTAAAATATACTTGATTGAAACACCTCGCAACCTAAAATCGTTAAAGGTAGACAGACGGACATGGCCACTCCTTGATATGTTATCGCATCAGAGAATGTGACAGAAGAAAACTATTCATGATAGTACTCAGCTGCTGTGGGGACGTGCATCATAAAACTAGATTAAGAGTTTTCCTGAATACTTAGCTCACTGTCTTACTGTATGTACTGTCGTGCTTTTCAATGTCTGTATGATATTTTACTGCCTTCCGGTCTGTATCTTCGATTTTGTATGAATCTGTCTTTATATTTACCCAGATTAAGCTGTCTCTTACACTCATTAAAGTGTGTACATTTACCCTCGTTAAGCTGTCTATATTTACCCTCAGTAAGCCGTATTTTCCCCTATAAATTTATTTCTATATACGGTACTTGCCCCTGTAAATCGGTGTCTATATAATTACCCTTATACTATCATCCGTATCTACCAAATACCTAGGCAGATTTATATGTGTGTGTCCGTCTGTCCTGGGGTCCAAAGCAGGATTTCTAGGTCAGAGCAAACACGCTGGTAGTTAAGACCAAGCCATGATAAGGAATAGGCACTGGAAACGGTAGTTGTTGAAAAAAAAGACCTAAACACTCTCAGATGACTCTCTCAGATATAATCGTTTGGGGTTAGCTGGTTAGCTGGAGAAGGAGGGAGGTGAGAAGACAGGAAGAAATCAGTAGGATAGAAGTTGTGGAAGCAATGAAGAAAGTTAAATCGGGGAAAGCCCCAGGAATTGATGGAGTGTGTGGTGAAATGCTGAAGCATGGGGGAGAGATAGTAGTAGAATGGATGTGGAAGATGTGCAGATTGGCCTGGGAGGAAGGTAGAGTCCCGGAGGATTGGAAGTCAGGTATAATTATTCCCTTGTACAAAGGGAAAGGGGAAAAAGAAGTGTGTGGTAATCATAGGGGCATTTGTCTTCTTAGTATAATAGGAAAAGTGTATGGTAGGATACTTATAGACAGAGTTAGAGAAAGAACAGAGAAATTAGTTGGAGAAGAACAGGGAGGCTTTAGGAAGGAAGAGGTTGTGTAGATCAGATATTCATTCTTAGATCTTTAGTGGAAAAGTTTCTAGAGAAGGGAAAGAAGTTGTATGCGGCTTTCATGGATTTGGAGAAAGCATATGACAGGGTGGATAGACAAGGATTGTGGAAAGTGTTAAGAATATATGAAGTAGATGGGAAGTTGTTGAATGCTGTGAAGAGTATGTACGATGGTGCGAAGGCTGCAGTGCGTGTGGATGGTGAACTAAGTGAATTTTTCTCTTTGAAAGTTGGTTTGAAACAGGGATGTGTCATGTCTCCATGGTTGTTCAATCTGTACATGGATGGGGTAATAAAAGAGGTACAAGGTAGGGTAGTGGATGTTGGAGTGGCCCTGGTGAGAGAGGATAGTGTTTGGAAACTCCCTGTACTGTTGTTTGCAGATGATACTGTGTTGTTGAGTAAAGATGAAGGGGAGCTGCAAGGCTTGGTGGATGAGTTTGAGAGAGTGTGTAAGAAACGGAACCTAAAGGTGAATGTAGGGAAGAGTAAAGTGATGGTCTTTGAGAGAGGTGAAGTTAGTGAATGTACAGCGAGGTTGGATGGTGAGGAATTGGAAAATGTGAGTACGTTTAAGTATTTGTGTAGTGTGATGAGTAAGGATGGAGGTTTGGAGGGTGAAGTGCTTGAAAGGGTACAGCAGGGAAGAAAGGTTGCTGGTTCCTTGAAAGCAGTGATAAGAAACAGGGATGTGAGCATGGAAGTGAAAAAGTTACTACATGACAGTATTGTGATACCAACTCTAACGTACGGTAGTGAAGCTTGGACATTGTTGGAAGGACACAAGTCAAGAGTGAGAGCAGTGGAAATGAGTTATTTAAGAGGAGCCTGTGGAGTCACCTGGAGAGACAGGCTGACGAATGAGGATATAAAGGAGCGTTGTGGTGTGGATGTGGATGTGATAGGAAGCGTTATGAGGAACACACTGAGGTGGTTTGGCCATGTGGAGAGGATGGAGGGTGAAAGACTGACGAAGAGAGTGTATGTGAGTGAGGTGGAGGGGGGAAGAGGGAGGGGGAGGCCGAGGATGAGATGGAGGGATGGGGTGGAGAGGTATATGAGAGAGGGGGGTGTGAGTTGGGAGCAGGGCAGTGAAATGGCGGGGGACAGGGCGACTTGGAGGCGATTTGTTTGTGGCCACCCCAAACGGGATTGAGGCGTCTGGCAATAGATAGATAGATAGATAGGTTAGCTGGAATGTAATGCTAGAGTTGTGCTGACTTTGAGAGGGTGATCAGTGACATAACACTCACTCTCCTATACTCACTTCCAGCTGAATAAAATCGTCTTTACTTAGTAGGTGTAGATTACTAGAGAAAACTTAATGAATGAGAGGGTGGCAGTAAAAACAAAACAGAAGACAGATGTAAACTAAATAAGTGCGTTCCTTTATCCGTCCGTCAGTGTGTGAGTTACGCTTATGTGTATCTGTAAAAATTCTATAGCGGAGTTTTCGCTTTAGAATATCACACTTTACGAAGGCTATGTTTTATCCCACACTCCACTATCAAGTACCGCAATAGACTCAAAGCTTTCACCTCTAAATCCTACCCTCTTTCTCTGATAAATCCCTCCTTTTCTTCCATAACTCACTCCTTTTCTTCTATAACTTCTTCCCTCTCCCTCATAACTCTTTCCTTTCTCTCATAATTATTTCCCTTCCCTTACACTACGTTCCCTCTCTCCTGTAATTCCCTTTCTCACTCCTATAATTCCCCTCCTGTCTCCTATAATTCTCCGTCTGTCTCGTCTATAATTCGTCCGACACTGCCTCTCTCTACACCCCCTCCCTCTGCACCTCCATATATTGGCTGTTATATAATGTCTCGTCCTTCTTCCTGCCACTCACTCATTACCTACCCACCCACCCCACTTCACCCTATCCTCACCTTTCCCGCCCCCTCACCTTTTCCCTTTTCCTCCCTCCTCCCTCCCTTCCTTCACCTTACTCTACATTGCATTGTCTTTTCCTATCTCCCTTCCCCTCTTTCCTTAGTCCATCCTCATTTTCCCCCTTCCCCATATAACCTCCACCTTAAATTTCTTACCCCTCCCTCTCCTCCTACTTCACTCTAACCTCCCACCCTCACTGTACATGAGTTTACCCTCAGCTCCCCCCTCCCTATCCCTTACCTCAGCTCCTTAGCTTCCCCCACCCCTCTTCCCTACCCTAGATCACCCTTACCTCCTCACCTTTCCATCCTACCACTTCTCCTATCCCTCCTTTACCTTTAATTCACATTTCCTTCCCCCTCTCTCTTCCTACCCCTTACTTCGCTCCATTCTTGTTTTTCCTGTCCTCTGTCCCTTTGCTTCTCTCATCCCCTACATCACCCCATCTCTCCTCCCCCCCTTCCTCCTTCCATACATTACCCTTCCTTCACCTTTCCCCTCCTCTACTACATCATCTTAGCCTCACCCGTCCCCCTCCTTTCCCCTCCTTCTTTTGCTGTTCTCGCCTGTCACTCATAGAAGAGCTCAGGTAATTATAATCTACCGTATAAGAAAAAAAACAGCTTCGATAGTACCAAGATATCTGTTGCTGTTTATTTTCCTTTGTACTCCTTTGTCCTTCCCTCCTGCATCACCTTACCTTCATCTTCTCCTCCCTCTTCCCCTCCCTAAATTCACCTTCCCCTCCCTCCTTCTTCCGCCTCTCCCTTTTCCTTCCCTCGCCCTTCCCTCTGTCCATCCAACCTCTCTCCATCCAAGCCCCACTTTTTTCATACACATTTTTCTTTTTTATCTTCGCGTTTATCTCCATTATCTCCTTTCTGTCGTCCGGAATTTTCTCTGTCGTTCGCGGTACTTCAATTTTTAATATTTTTCCTTCGCTTCTTGTAATCCCTTCAGGCCAAGTACTCCATTTTCATTTTTACTCTTGTTACTACCGGAAAATACTATACAGCTTCGGAACACACTTTAGAAATCAAGGTTGGGATACTCAGACATTCTTTCGATCGAGCCCCTGTCGTAATTATGAACTATTTTCGGAGGAATTACTGGAGACAATTCTACTCCTTTTTTCTACTCCATTCTGCTCCTCTCCTTCTTCATTCCATCCAAAATAAACAGCAGCTATGCCAGTTTTCGTCACGTAGCCAAGAACAATTTTTGACGAAGGAACGCAGTGCAGGGAAAAATACAAATGCCGTTGACCATCCTGGAAAAAAAAAAAATACTCCGAGATACAACAGAGAAGCCATCGTAAATACCTGTGAGACTTCCTGCACAGGTTAATGAAGGCGGTATCTACTTCCTCCACTTCGAACTATCTCTCCTGAATAAGTAAAACTGTTTGGAGAGAAGCAGAAAGAAAATAAAGAATACGTCATTGAATTTTTAGTTAACGTTTGCTGCTGCTGCTGCTGCTGCTGCTGCTGCTCTCTCTCTCTCTCTCTCTCTCTCTTTTTTTTTTTCTTTTTTTTTTATAGAAAGCACATTGGAAGGGAAGGCATTCATGAAGACTTGATCTTACTCCGGTTGTTCAAGAAGTGTCATTTAAACTGTAGAAGATTGTATGGAGGGAAAAAGGAGAACAAAAGAAAAAATCATGGAAGCAGCAGCAGAAGCAGCAACATAGTAGTAATAGTAGTAGTAGCAGAAGTAGTTGCAATTCCAGGCCCATCTGAAACGTGAACCTTGTGGACTGCAGGATGAAACTGCCCTTATCTTACAGACCCCCATCCTCCCTTCAGGGCATCGGGAGGGAGTTCAGGATTGTTTGTATAATCAAGCAGTTGAGTCGCCCAGTGTTATCGGCATCACCGCATGAAGGCGCCTCTCTTCAGCACCAGCATCGGACTGAAGGGGTTAATCTTCTCTCCCCTCCGTCCCTCCCACCCTCCCTGCCTGTTTCCTCCAGTTCTCGTATTTATTTTTATTTTTTAATCTATACCTTTTTTTTTTTTTTTTTTTCCCGTCCGCCTGTTTTACCTCCGCGTGCCTGTCTGATTTCCATTCTTCCCCCCTGGCTTTTCTCCTCCCCTACCTTCCTTCTCTCCCTTACGTCATTACTCCTCGCCACCCTCCCTCCCATCCTCCTTCACTCCATCATTCTTGCTTCAATATTCCAGTCTTCAACTTATGGAAGTAATTATAATAGTCATAGTCTCCTGCGTTACCAACAGCCTAGAAAAAGTCATTAGGTCTGTTGCTGTGTGCTTTTGTTTTAACCCCCATACCTCCCTTTCTCCCTCCTCTCCCCTACCTTCTCCCCACCCCACCCCCTCTTCCTCCTTTACTGTCCCTCCTCATCCTTCCCTTCCCAGCCTCCTTTCATCTCTCCCCCACCTTCGTTCATCCCTCCTCCCTTCCTCCTCTCTTCCTCCTTCCTTTCTCCCCTACACCCCTCGTTCTCTTTACTACCTACTTCCTTCTCTCCCCTACCTCCTTCAGTCCCTCTGTCCTCCACCCTCCCTCTCCCTCCTACTCTCCCCTGCTTCCATCTATCATTCTTCTACCTCTCTCATCCTTTCTCTGTTGTTGCTTTTGTTATCCTTGTCTTTGAATCAGGAATAGATAGGACAAATAGATATGCTGTCGTGTGCCTTCCTTTGTATTTCTCCTTTGTACTACTTGCCCATACATACCATCTTCCCCTACCCTTCATCTTCCCTCCCCCTCCATCACCCTACATCCCCCCTCCCCCTCCCCCCTCCCCCCTTTTCCCTCATACCCGTTTGCCTCCAGCCTTTCCCACCATTATCTTCCGTCTATCTTTCCTCAGAGATGCCTCCCTCCCTCCCTCCCTTCATCCATCCCTCTCCCTCCCTTTAATCTTACCCTTTCCTCCTTACCTCACCATATCTCGTTCCCTCCGTCTCTCTCTCTCTCTCTCTCTCTCTCTCTCTCTCTCTCTCTCTCTCTCTCTCTCTCTCTCTCTCTCTCTCTCTTTCCTTTCATATAAAAAGAAAGTGCATGCAGTGTTCCTTTAATCAATCTAACCCTGAGATGCGTCGTGTATATCTTGTTCTTTGCGCTACCAGACGACTTTATTCGGCTTAAGAAAGGACCGTAATAAAGAATGAGTGAATGAATGAGCGAATGGAAAAATGAACAAATGAACGAATGAATGGATGAATGAATGAATGAGTACACTATTCAGTCCTCCAGATAAAAGAAAAAAATAGTCTTCCTTTAGCAGAATTAAAACGTGTGGAGATAACAAGGATAAATTCGAGAGTATAAATTATCATGGTAGTGGGATACGTAAACCAGGACTAACTGTACTTGTGTCGAGGGTATAAGAACTATGAGTATTACCTTTGGATCTCCCTCTTGGGATTGTAATGTCTCTTTGGTCTGTGTGTAGGCGTGTATCTCGGTGTAATCTCCTTTCTCCCCACCCCTTCTCCCTCTTCCTTTCTCTTATCTTCTCTCGCCCCTTATCTCTTCTTCCCCCCCCTCCCTCCCTTGCCTCCCACCTCTCTCCTTTCTTCCATCCCTCCATCTTCCTTCCCCTTCCTTTGACCTTCCTCCTTCCTTCCTACCTCCTTTATTCCTTCCTCCTTTTCCCCCATCTTTCTCCTCTCTCGTCTCGCCTATGTAGTTTCTTCCTCCCATCTCTGCACCAGTTTCCTACGATCCCTCCCTTCTTCCCACTTCCCTCCATTCGTCCTCCATTCTTCTGTCCCTCCTTCCATCCCCTTTACCTCTCTTTTTCCTTTCTCACCTGCGTCCCAGCATTCTCCTATCCTTCCCCGCCTCTAACATCCCTCCCTCCCTGCCTCCATCCCTCCCTCTAATCTGCCTCTTCCCTCCCTCCCTCCCTCCAGTCTACCTCTTTCCTCCCTCCCTCCTTTCCTCACCACAAAGCCGCCTGTAATTTCCTTCCCACTCACTTTCCACCTCCCTCCTCTCACCACAAAGCTCTTTTTCCTTCCTCTGTCTCGTCTTCCTCTCTTTCCCTTCCCCTCCCTGTCTTCCTGTTCTCATTTTCCTCGCATTTTCTCCGCTGTTTAGTATCATTCTTCTTCATTTTTTCTGGCACATTCTTTCTCGTTCCAGGCAGCAGTGGGATATTTAATACGGATGGAATGATGATAAATCGAAGTACAGTGTCTACCCTTATTCTTTTCTCATGTTATAATCTCAAACTTTTTCCTCTCTCTCTCTCTCTCTCTCTCTCTCTCTCTCTCTCTCTCTCTCTCTCTCTCTCTCTCTCTCACCCTTCATTTACCCCATATGACCGTAACACATATTTAACAATCTCTCTTTGTTTACCCCATTATCTATTACTCTTTTTGATTCTAGTTTTATCTTCTCTTAATAATTCATTCTAGTTATATCTGTTTCCCTATTTCATTCTACTTTGTACAGCTTTAACCTAGAGTGAGAAAAGCATGTTAAGGGAGGAGAGGAGAATATTTTGCTTAACTCTTTCCTTACGAACAATATCCCTTACCCAAATCGTCTGGCGGTGGTAAGAAGAAGGTAAGGAGGAAGTCGGCGTTCTTAAGAAATTAAAGACTGAAACATATCTTTAATTTTAGGCCGACTGACTAATTATCTTCCTGTTCTGCTGACCTTAATTAACCCCTTCAGTACGAGGACGTGTCTCTGCATCTTATTTTTGCTTTCTCAAGACGGTTTATTCATCTTAGGACTTTCTCAGAACTGGAGGGGTAAGCTAGAGTCTTCATCAACCCCTTCACCAATTAGACAGTCTCCCTTAGCCAACTGTAAATCGTCTGGCGTAACAAGAATGAAGTGCAAAAATATTACGTCCTGGTGGTGAAGGGGTTTATCGAAAGAGGACGCTTGACCAAACCTGAGATTCAACCACAAACCTGCGTTCATTACTGTCCAAACCCGGTGTGTGTGTGTGTGTGTGTGTGTGTGTGTGTGTGTGTGTCTGTGTGTGTGCAGGAAAAGTAAGAGACGAAGGTAGATTAGTCTTTGTCCTTTTCCTTACTCTTCCTGCCTAAATAAATAAATAAAAGAAAAAAATATGCCCTCTCCTTTCACAGTTACTCCGAAGAACCAGTGGCGTAGCAAGACCTCGCCAAATGGGGGGAGGGGTGGTGGGTCCAGTCCTTATTCTAGGGACACACTACTACACAGACTGTGCTCGTTTAGTAACACGAAATCAGAAATGAAAGGAGGGGGGGGGGGCAGTGGTGGGTGGGGACAAAGATCTGAGTGGGGGGAGAGGAGGGAGTGGGCTCTTATACTTTTCTTGTCCCTCTCCTTCTTGCGAAAACAAATCCTACTTACGACAGGGAATTGGTCGTAAGTTCGTATGTGAAAATTGAGACTCATTTAATAACAGTTCAGTAATTCGTTCACCCTCACGTGGGGATTTTCGTCCTCTCGTAGATTATATCCCAAAGCTCAGTGGCAGAATAAGACAACACTACGACTCTACATCCCTTCCTTAGCACTTCTGGACTTCCCTTGAGGCAAATAATGTCTAGGGTTTATTTCGTTCTTTCTACCTCTAGACGATTTTACTCAAACTAGGGAAGATGTTTTGGACTGGAGGGGTTAGCTGGAGCCTTTCTTAATCCCGTTCGGTACAGTAGATTCTGCCTAAGCTGAATAAAATCGTCTGAAGATAAGAAGAATAAAAGAAGAAAGTACGTCATGGGACTGAAGGTGTTCTCAGTGTACTTATCGTGGAGGTTAGACTAGGTAGACCAATTTCCCTATCTGAACCTAGATCGTACCCATCTAATTTGAGATGCGGGTCAGTATCTT
>NC_137014.1:38568410-38580910 GCF_032717465.1 Coenobita brevimanus
GTGTTTTTCTTTACTTATTACGAGTGTCACATCTCTTGGCCCTCTTTTCAGTGAGAGAGAGAGAGAGAGAGAGAGAGAGAGAGAGAGAGAGAGAGTTGTGGCTGCGTTGCTTCCCCCTGCTAATCACTCGCTGTTTATCTGATGAGTGTGGTCGGGAGTGGTTGTAATTATTTAACGTTGGGGGTATCGGTGCGCTGTAATTTCTATTAATGATGATTACGCTTCACTCAAACGGCTGAAGGGATGGTGAGGAGGGATGATGGGTGTGGACTTGGAGGGCGAGTGATTTTGAAGGGGGAAGGAGAAGTGGAAAAGAGGGAGAGAAGAAAGAAGACTGGAGGAGATGGGAGTGATGTCTTGGCAGTGGAGTGGAAGGGGTGAGATACAGGGGTCGAGAAAGCGGAAGGATTGGGGGGAGGAAGGGGAGGGGAAAAATTGGAGGGGAAGGAGTGAGGTGTGAGGTGAGAGGGAGGAACTGGTTGCAGTGAGAGAGGAAGCAGAGTTGTGGGAGAGGAGAGAGAGTAGGGGAGGGTATGGAGGAAGAGAGTAATGAATATTAGAAAGGGGACAGTAAGGAAAGAGAGAGAGAGAGAGAGAGAGTAGGAAGAGAAAGAGGAATGGAGGAAATGCATTAAGAGAAGGAGAAAGAGAGGGAGGGAGTGGAGAGAAATGGGAAAGCAGACATGGGGGGCATTTGAGGGGAGAGGGAGGGAGGGAGGTGGGTTGAAGACAGAGGAAAAAAAGAAGACTGAGAGGGATGTGAGAGGAAGAGGAAGGAGTGGCGTGGGATGGAAGGGAAGGGAGCGGGGTAGGAGAAGTAAGAGAAGTGGTGGTGTCAGAAGGGAAGGGAGAGAGAAGGAAGATAGCTGGAGGAGCGGGAGATGAGCAAAAAAAGAGGTTTAGGAGGGAGAGAGGAGAGGCGTAAGGTGGGGACGGAGAAAGGGGAGGAGGGATGGGTGAAAAGAGAGGTTTGAGAAGGAGAGAGGAGTGGAGAGAGAGGCAGAAAGGGAAGGAGGGAAGAGTGGAAGGAATCAGAGAGGGAGACATGGAGGAGTGGAAGGGATAAAAAGAAGTGAAGAGATTTGGTGGGAGGGTAGAGCAAAGGGGAGGGAGTGCGTTAGTGCTCAGAATCCTGTGTGTATGAATTACATCCACATACTGAAATTGTGTATATTATGAGTTTACAGAACATTCGGACAGACGTAGGGAGCATTCACACTGAGGACGAATCGCACATAGACGCAGATTGTAGAATAACGTAGGTCTGGATAGGACTGGAGCAACAATAACACCGCGTTTCATCGGGCCACGCTCTGAGCTAGCCTTTTTTCTCGACCGAAGTGTAATGTAGGTGACGGTGAGGAAGGGAATGTCCACAATGTGAACCACTGAAATGGAATGTCCTTTGTCCAGTTTTAATTCAGACCTACACGATCAGGAATTCCGGTCTCGATGGAAGTGCGCCCTCAACCTCTTCAGCTCAAGGGGGAGAGTTACCTTGAAAAAAATCGTCTCGTAGACAAAAAAAATAACGCTATTGTTGTGCAGGGATGAAAGGGTCCAAGTGGGGATAAAACTGTTGCATCCTTACATTATAGAGTTTTAGAATACAGGTATAATTCGTTCATTTGAATAAGTACAGCACTATAACACAAGACATAGAGCTGAATGGGTCGACTATTAGGCAGGGGGGGGCGGGGAGGGGCAAGCACGAGCGCTAGGGGAGTTGGCAGGGAATTAGAGGGAGGAGGGGGAGGGGGAGTACAAGGAGTAGAGGGGAGGGAGCAGGATGGGGATAGTGGGTGGAATAAGAGAGATGGATGGGTCGTGAGAGGGAAATGAGAGGAGGAAGAATAGTGGAGGGGTGGGGATGGGAGTGAAAGAGGCTATGTGAAACGGGGTGGATGAGAGGGGTAGGAAGAGGGAGTGTAGAGGGTTCATGGGAAGGGGTGGGTGAATGAGGATGGGAGAGGATGTGCAGAGGGAAGTGAGAGGGGTGAGTGACTGTGTTGGGAGGGTGAGAGGAATGAAAGGGTTGGATGAAAGGGGTCGGTATGGGTGTGGGAGGCTTAATGAAAGGAAAATGTGTGTGTGTGTGTGTGTGTGTGTGTGTGTGTGTGTGTGGAGGGGGGGAGTTGGATGACAAGGGATGGGTGAGAGATGCTTCAATGGGAATGAGAAGGTTCGAGTGCATTGAGAGGGAAGAGATGAGATAAGAAAACTGGAGGGGTCCTGATGGGTTGGGGTGGGGAGGGGAGAGAAAGGATGGATAGGAGGGTGGAATAAGAGAGGTGGTTGGGTTGGGGATGGGGTAAGATGGGTGGGGCTGGGGCAGAGAGCAGGAGGGGTGGTGGGTGAGGTGGGGGGAAGTGGGAGGGGGTGGTGGTGTGGGTGGGTGGGGGGAAGTGGGAGGGGGTGGTGGTGTGGGTGGGTGGGGGGAGGGGTGGAATGATTAAGATGCTGGAGGGAGGCGAGTTAAAGTCTGGAAGTGGATTTTTTTTTTAGTGTTTAGTTCCACCTGGCTTTCTATTCCATTATTTTACAGGTAATTAAATAGGGTATTGTTACTGTATTTATTACTGTTATTATTTTTTTTAACTGGGAATTTGTGGTATCAAATTAAGGTTGCTGTATACTCGTACTTAACCAGATATTTTTAGAGATAGGGACAGTCTCTCTCTCTCTCTCTCTCTCTCTCTCTCTCTCTCTCTCTCTCTCTCTGTTACTACTACCAGGTGATTTTTATTGAGGTAAAGGGAGGCCTGTGAGACTGAAGGAGTTATAACATTCACGTCGCCAATATAATAACATGGATTTATTTTTGCTTCTGCCAGACTCCTTTATTGAGATTAAGGGAAGACCTGAGTAAAGGAATATTTATTTATTCATTTATTTTTGCATTCAGCCAGACGATTTGGTTGAATTTAGATTTTTTGTTTTCAATGAAGGGGTTAGGAACAGGCCTTATTAACCCATTCACCACGATGACGTCTGTTGTATTCTTGCTCCCACCAGACGATTTTATTCAGCTTAGGAGAGGCCCGTCGTACTTGAAGGGGCTATGTAATTTATAGTAAGGGGAGATATTTTTAACCCCTCCACCGCAAGAGATCCATTCTGAGATGTGTAATATCGTCTGTTGGTAACAAGAATAAGATAAAAAAGATACTGTAACCCTTGGAGATCATTTTTAACCTCCCTTAGTCTGTGAAACTCCTGGCTCAGTGCTTCCTTCCCCCCATCCCTTCTCTCGTCCTCTCCCGTATTCCTTCCTTTCCTCTGTTCCTTCCCCTCCCGTTTCCCCTTCCCGTCCCCTTCCTCTCCTCCTCCTCCCACCCCACCTTGTCTCCTCCCCCGCCTCTATACGGGTCACTGAAACTTAATGATGGCCTAAGAATGAAAATTGTCCACAACACACACACACACACACACACACACACACACACACACACACACACACACACACACACACACACACACACACACACACACACACACACACACACACACACACACACACACACACACACACACACACACACACACACACACACACACACACCGCTCATACATGCGACCCCAGTAACGGCATAATGCGTTCGTGTTTGGTCTAATAATCTCGTAGGGGTTGCGTTTCCCTCCGCCAGGTATAATCGTCCTGTTAGGTTGGATTCAGTACTTACATAAAATTGAAAACCAGGCAGACGATTTGCTACGCTGGGTGGTAACCATATAACTAAACAACGCTTGGTGGTCTAGTGGATTAAGATGCTTCAGCCGGGTTGAGTCTGTAAGGGTTTGTATCTGAGGCGTGGCTAGAATTTATTGCTTACGTATTCCACTCAGGGGCGAGGGAGGATAGTCACCCATGCCTTAAATGTCGGGATTAAGAAGCCTAGCCCCGGGTCCCTACGCTCCTGATGGTGCAGTAAAGGGTGATGGATAGATGGGTGAAATAAGTAATGTGTATGTGACGTAATGGGAAAAATGTTGTCTAAATTTTGTCATTGCTGTGCTTTCCCTCAGCCAAACAGAATTGCTCCATGCTAACCTGTGGTGAATGCCTGGGTTAGTCTATAGCACACTGCCCTCTAAACTGCGGCCCGGCTAACAGTATAATGCCTTCCTGATTAGCCTGATCATCTGTAAGCTCTTTGAATACAAGGATGTTTCTTTTAACTTAGGAAAATCGTCTTAGTCTGAGCAGAGAATTTAGGTTAAAGAAAATCGTCAGTTTATAGCCTGAGTAGAATATCCAGGTGAATTTAAGATAGTGAAAAGACTAACTCCTTCACTACGAGTAATTATGTCTTAATGCTCCTGCCTTCTCCAGACGATTTTATTCTGCTCAGGAGAGACTTTTCGAACTGGAGGGGTTAGATACAACCTTCACTAACCCCTTCACAGCTGGGGTGCTCTCCTAAGCTGGAGAAAATCGTCTGGTGGCAGCATGAACGAAACGGAAAGTACGATCGGTCTGAAGAGGTTAATAGAAAGAGTGCAAAACAATGTGACTCGTAAGGATTCTCTTAATTGAACAAAATCGCCTAAATTTTTAACTTCAACACACACACACACACACACACACACACGTCCTCGTAATGATGTGTTAACCCCTTCACATCGAAGACGTATTTTGCACTTCATTCTTACTGTACCCTGATTATTTTATTCGGGGTGGGAAAGATAATTCGAACTATAAGAACTGAATATTTTTTCCCTTTACCTTTGCACTTCGAAGCAGTAAATAAAATATAAATAAATAAATAAATAAATAAATAACTAGATAATAAAATCGTGTGTTAGGTAGCACATGTATAATAAATGGAAAAAAGTCCTCGGGCTGAATAGGTAAAAAAAATATGCAGAGAGAGAAGAGGGGGATATGGAGAGGGAAGAGGGTGTCAGGAAGAAGGGTGAAGGAAGGGAGGGAGGTAGACGTGAAGAGGGTAGGAGGAGGATGTGGAGAGGGAGGAAAAGGTATGAAGAGGGAAGGGAGGCGTCAGGGAAAAGGGATGAGAGGGAAGGAATGGGAGACAGGAAGAGGTAAGAATGGAGGAGAGGGGGGAGACTATACGCTCGTAGACCTCTTCAGTCCGGAGTCGCCTTTGTTTCATTCTTTTTCATTCTTACTTACTGACGATTTTATTCAGGTGGTCTCGTATTGAGGGGGTTAATGAAAGGTCTATGTAACCCCTCCATATAAAAAAAAAACTCTCTTCTAAGCTGAACAAAATCGTCTGGAGGTAGCAAGAATAATATAAGAAATGCGTCCTGGGAGTGAAGTGGCAGCCTCTTCACCCCGAGGACGTTTTATCTGGGTTTGTTCTTTGTTCTTCAGCCTATTTTTTTTCTTTTCGCCAGGGGAGACTAGGGAAGGCTATAAAAACTACACATTCCTTCTCATTTCACAAAAGTCTGTCCATAGCTGAATAGAAACGTCAGGTGACCTTAGGAATAAAATAACAGTCAGCCTGAGGGAGATAACGTAGGCACCTTAACACCTATGCCATGGCGATTTACTTTTATTTTAGAATCGTAAAATTCATGTTATTATTTTCATCATTACCCTTTTTGTTGATGTGGACGGAGTTTGTATCATATCATAAGAAATAATGAATGATAGAACAAAGGGTGGTTAATATAGCCCGTAGAAAAAGCGACAAAGGATGGCCAGCAATAACGTTAAATATTTTCTTTCATATGTCCGCCGTATAAAATATTAAGTTAGGCTTGGGTGGTTAGGCCAGGGCAACATATTTTTTTCCCCACCACAGACGAAGGGCACAACAAAGTTACTGTTTTTATATTGGAAACTACTGATGCTAACCCTCTCATGCTCAGGGTAGCTCTAGTATTGTGTTCCATCCAGACGATTTTATTCAGCTGAGTGTGTCATAGGAGTCTGGAAGTTAATAGAGTCACCTTTAGGCTTTTCATGGTCGATGCAACTCTAGTATTTTATTCTAGCTAACACCATTTTATATACCTGAATAAGTCGCTTGTTAATATCCATTTGTACGTCATTTATGCAGAGTACGGCGATAGGGGAAGGATTTTTGTAACACAGAGGAGGACAGCAAGGTGTAATAAGCAAAATTAATCGCTTAGGAAAAGGTGTTTGGGTTTTATGGTGTTGAAACGTTAAAAAAGGAAGGGATCAATGAGAGAAACTTATGACAAGCTCACCAGCATTGTTTATTGATGGGAGGTACAAAGAAGGGAAAGCGAGCAGGAACAGTTTACCTATGCAGTCACACACACACACACACACACACACACACACACACACACACACACACACACACACACACACATTCAATTACTGACTGAAAGCAAAGCGAGTCACAAGTGGTTTTGAGTTCCTTAGCCTACATACCCCGTTATAAGTTTCAGATTTTTTCGTACATGTGCGGGAAGTTTTCGAGAACTCTCACTTTCCTAGAGCTGTTTTCTATCATCATCCTGACCGGTTTTCATCATCATTATCATCATCATCATCACTGTTTTTCTCATCTGTTTTCATCATTATCATCACCACCATTGTTTTTCGTATCTTGTCATCGTCATCATCATCATTCTAATCTCTTTTCATCACCACTATCACAATTATTATTATTTTGATCTGTTTGTATCCTTTTCCTCCTCCTCCTGTTCATCATCATCATCATCATCATCATCATCATCATCATCATCATCATCATCATCATCATTCTCCAGATCTGTTTTCCTCAATCAGTCATTCAATCAGTGCTTTCACATCACTAGTCTTTCTTTTAGCTCATCAACCTCAGGAGAGACAAGCCACGGACCCTTAAAGTATTGCCGGTCGAGCATCATACATTTTACACTGCGTCCAGGGAAGTGTGAGAGAGGTTGAAGTGGTGAGTAGGCAAGTACTGGAGAGCAAACATGGAGAATTGAGGACAGACACACACACACACACACACACACACACACACACACACACACACACACACACACACACACACACACACACACACACACACACACACACACACACACACACACACAAAAGTAAGAGAGGGACTGGTCACTGGGGAAACTGTACACACATCTGAAGTCTGTAAACACATCAGAAAAACATATCGTCATCATCATCGTTATCATCATCATCATCATCATCACCACCATATTATGATTATTATTATACTTGTGTCCTTGTTTAGCACCGTAGCTCCTCTGGACGTAAACTGATGGCTCTTCGAAATATGGATGCTTCTTTCGAGTACTCCTGGACGTCTTTTGCTGAGGTTATGTTGAAGGTTTGTCTGTGTTTTGAGTGAGGTGCGTGAGGTGTGTTGTTTTGCGGGGCGGCTTTATAATGAGGCCAGAGTGTGTTTTGAGAGTGAGGTGCGTGAGGTGTGTTGTTTTGAGGGACGGCTTTATAGTGAGGGCAGAGTGTGTTTTGAGAGTGCGGTGCATGGGGTGTGAGTACATGTGTTGTGGTAGCTGTTTGGGGCGGTATAAATTTTTGTGATCTGTTTGGCTAGTTTCAAGGGAAAATTTTTACCACTGTACCAAGCTCCCCTAGAAGACTAACACTGTGATATTTCCCAAGTTTTTTTTAGTGTAATAAATTCGATTCTGACATCCATTACCCCCGAAAGGAAGATATCAGTCTAACTCAGTCTGGCGTCCTTACAGTGGACTGGAATGGTGGCTTCCTTTTGAAAGAATGTAAACAAACGCGAATATTCTCAAAGAGCTAAAGTTGATTTGCGACGGATGATTATAAAGTTATTTAAAGCAAGAGACACTGTAATTTAGGCCTGTTGTTTTTTTCCCGGCATGAGTTTGGTGTTAGGAAAAAAAAAAAAAAAGCATCCACGCGTGTTTGTGATGTTTGGGATAATTGACCCGTGCAAATGACAGGACTTAAGCTCTTTGCAGTAGATTGGCAGAGGACAACAGCAACACAACACCATGGCGGAAGTTGTACAATCTCAATTAGCTATTGGATCTCTTATGTCGCAACTCGCCCCTCCCATCTGCGTGTGTGTGTGTGTGTGAAGGAAGGTTAATAGGGTAGTTGTTTGTGTGTGCGAAGGAGGAAGGTTAGTAGGGTAGTGCTTGTGTCTGCGTGCACGAAGAAAGCTTAGTCGTGTGTGTGCATATGTGTGTGCATGCTCATGAAGGCTTGCAGGGACTCTGTGCGTGCAGCTCCACCATGTCTATGATCTGTGTAGCCTGGGTCTCTATGTCAGCATCACACTCCTCCCCCTCACCCCCACCACCATTCCCATCACTCTTCGACGTCTGATGGGCCTCACAGGTACAGCTACACTCCTCGCTCTTCCCTTTGCCTGATGGGGGCGACGGAGGGGGGGCTGTGGCAGGGATAGGAGCAGGGGTTAGGGGTGAGGGGGCTATGGGTGAGGGAGGTCCTGCAACAGGCACCCTGGACCCCAGCCTCCTGCTGATTGTGGCCAGGGGTGGACCAGAGGGCGAGGTTGGACCAGGGTGACGGGACAGAGTGGGTGGCAGGCGGGTAGATGGGGCAGCCTCCTCCAGGAAGGACTGAGCGGCGTGGGGCATGTGCCAGGGCGGGATGGGTGTCCACAGTGGGCGGCGTCTAGTGGCTCGCTCTAGGCTGCGATACACCCCCCTCTCGTTCCCCACACCGCTGCCCCACATGCTGCTTCCCCCTGGACTCCTGAAGGTGGAGAACCCCTCTGCCGCAGACGGTGTCCCTGTGTCCCCTTCTGCGGACCATGCGTGTGTGAGTCTGGGCCTGCGCAACGACCCGGCCGTCCTGGTGAAGGTGGGGACGGGGTGATATCTGGTGGGGGGCCAGGCGGGGGCGAGGGGAGCGCCTGGGTGGGGGCTGTTGACGTCAGGTAAGGACAGGGCAGCCAAGCAGGCGCCACACACTACCTCGCCACTCCGCCACGACCTGCCAGGGGATGTCGCTGCCTCCAATCCCTTCTGCGCCTGAGGGCTGGGGCGGGGTGGGGTAGGCAGAGGGGGACGACTCAGCTTGGCAGGCACGATTGAACTTGGAGCCTGGGACGAAGGGGGGTCCTGAGGGCTAGGTGGGGGCGGGGGTTGCTCCTGGGGGCTGAGAGAGGGCTGGTAGGCGCGGGGGCGGGGTGGGGGGGACCTGAGGGTGAATGCGGCAGAGGACCTTCTCTGCTGTAACTTTGCCGCCAGGAGGTCCATGGGTGTGGGTACGGGAGGTGCGGCTGGGTGCGGGGCCTCCAGTGCTAGCCAGGACGCCATAGTGTACTGCGTCAGTCCCCGCACCCCTGCCATGGCCGTCGTCTGCGTTTCCGTTGGGGTGGTGGCCACACCTGAGGAGGACAGCAGTTGTATTAATGCAGTGGTCTGATAATGGATGATAATAATGATAAGAATGTCATGTATGAGGTGTGTATGTGAGTTAATTATTAACGTGTTCGGTATAATCATCCAAACTTTCTATTCCATCCATAAATCGCTTTGATATAATAAGCAATAAAGGGAATGCATAACGAACGGGCTGTGTCTAGTGAGATCAGCCACACGTCTGTTAGCCTACTCATTTCATGTCATGGAACTCCTTCATTATGTCACATCATCATCATCATCATCATCATCGTCATCATCATCATAATTGTTCCCACTGACACACAGGTATGTAAGATCCACAGTACATGCTTAAAATTCCGGCCGAATATCTTGTACAGTATTTTTACTACTGGCCGCTCAAACATGCTTCACCCATGATAGTATACACACACACACACACACACACACACACGCAGGTAATGTAAAGGCATCTGTATTACATCTTATTTCACCTCATGGGAAAAAAAAAAAAAACTTGGCAGGTAGTAGAGGGCATAGCGTGTGTGCCGATGTGATAAATAGTTTTGCCTCGGAGTTTCGGCCGGTAATTATGCCCTCCACGTTTTTAATGACTGAATTAGCGATAAGCCATCTTAAGTGGGGTGCTTAAGTGTGTATGGAGGTAATTATTGCGTGGGAGAAAGGGAGAGGAAAATGTTTTTGTATTTACACGTCCTGTCTTGTAGACGGGAAAGTCACCACCGTAATATGTAACGGATGGATAGTTAAACTCTTCAGCCTGGAACGTCTTTACCATTTTGTTTTCTGCTGTTTATGTGTTCTCAGATGTTCACACACTGTTAAGGTTACGAAGATGTTATATACAGATATTTCGTCAAACACGGCCACTATAACACACGTTCAACACGCACTTCTCAGCCTGCCCTTCAATAGCCTTCCACACCGCAATGCTTGAAACACTGGATTGGGGTGGGTCACTTCTCCAGGGATAGAAGGTGACGTTCTCGACGTAGCAGATAAATTGTCCTTCAGGACCCGTAAAACACGGCTTGAACTTGCATAGTGCAGCTGCCAGCCCATGTCAGACATGTACCTGTCCTATTGCTAGACTATTATTCAGCTTAAGACACCCGACCTCTTAGTGAAACTTTTAAGTAAAGCCGTATCTAATCAGTCCAGTTTGCAAATTTATCTTAAGCTGAATAAAATTCTCAGTGGTTAGAAAAAAAAGAGATAGCAGCATCCCATGAAGGAATTAAGTGACATTAATACGAGTTGAGGCTGTCTTCTGAGATGAATAAAATCGTCTGGCGTCAGCTTATATATATATATATATATATATATATATATATATATATATATATATATATATATATATATATATATATGTGTGTGTGTGTGTGTGTGTGTGTGTGTATGTATGTATATATACTGTATATTTAAATGTACACACACACACACACACACACACACACACATTGTTCATTGCCTATTTGTATTCCTTGGCTCGTTATTCATTCAGCTCGTTTATCTTACCATTTTTATTGTTATGTACACCAGTGACCCTCTTCCCCTCCATCTTCCCCTCTGACAACTGTATGAGACCATTATTTTTTTTTATCATTTCTTGGGACATTTTTACTTTTTAGGATATTATTTATTTTGAGAGCATAATGCTGATATTTTTGTATAACATTTTGGTGGGACGTTCGTATTAATGGATATTATTGTTTTGGAAGAGCGGTATTTGGAGACATTTCTTTGAGGTCAGACTCTCTCTCTCTCTCTCTCTCTCTCTCTCTCTCTCTCGTCCATCTTCGTGAATGGGACGGGTTCGCTCACCTTAATTTGGAAGTTTTATGGGCCCTTGTATTGTCATTTCTCTCTCTCTCTCTCTCTCTCTCTCTCTCTCTCTCTCTCTCTCTCTCTCTCTCTCAGATCCTTAATATAAACGGAAATATATCAGGGTATTTCCGTCATTTGTCTGTGTCTTCGTGGCCTCCTCCTTCCCTCCTCTCTTCTATCCCAGTTTTTTCATTTCCTATTTTTCTGCTCATTTTTTTTTTCTCCACCTCTCCAGTTGTATTTTCTCATTTCCTCCAACCATCATTGCTTCTTCTACGTTTATCTAGTTCCTTTATCTTCAAATTATTTTCCTTTTCTTTCTGTTCTTCCCATCTACCTTCCCCTTCATATCTACTGATGTTGTTCCTCCTCTCTTTCTCCCTTACTGTTTTATTTTCCTTATTTCTTGTCTCTGCATTTTCCATTCTTCTTTTTCACTTCTATTTCTCCTCTTCCTTGTTTCTCAGCTTCCTTCATTCCTACCTTATTCTGTCCTTTCCTTCTTCCCCGTGCTATCCTTTTATTTTTTCTTCCCTTCCCCATCTTTTTTTTTTTTTTTTCATAGTATTTTAGCTTCATCAACCTCTCCTCCATCTACTTCGTGTCCATGTCCTCCTTTTCCGATCTTTCTCCCTAGTCATCCTTCCCCTTCTCCCTTCCTAGCTTTCTCTCTTCCCTCTTCCTCCCGTCCCTTCGCTCCCCTTCCTTCTCATATCCTCTCCTCCACTCTGTTATCCTACTCCTTCCCTTCTCTCTTCTTCCTTTCTTCTTCTTCTCCTCCCCTTTCCTCCTCCTCTTCTTCTTCTTCTCCTCCTCTCTTCCTCTCCTCTCCTCTCCCTGTCTTCCTATAGGCCTGTCAAATGATGTGGTGGTAGGTATTTGTGATGGCTTACTTCTTCCCCAACATTACTCTCTCTCTCTCTCTCTCTCTCTCTCTCTCTCTCTCTCTCTCTCTCTCTCTCTCTCTCTCAACCACCTGTCTTTCTCACGTCTGTCACTTTCCACTCTACTCCTGTTTGTCCCTCTGTCTCTCACTTCATCTCCACATCCTCTCCTTCACACCCTCCTGTCTCTCACTCACATCTCACTTATTCCCTGTCTCCACTTGTCTCTCTCCACTATTATCACCCCGTCACTCCTCTCCTCCTTCTTCCCTCCTGTCTGTCTGTCTGTCTTCTCTGTGTTAGTCACCTTGTACTTGATCTCTCTCCGTCTGTCATACTGTCTCCAGTGTGATGGGTGTTTGTGCAAAGTTTGTCGTCTCACTGCTCTTCTTTCCGTTCCTCGTCTCTCCTCTTCTCGCTTCTCTTTACTCCTCTGTTTTCTTTCTTATCTCTTCTCAT